>NC_133324.1:903514948-903637448 GCF_042186555.1 Aquarana catesbeiana | reverse complement strand
TGTGATGTCCTGTATATGATTTGACGATGTCTTGTATATGATTTAGTGATGTTTATATTATTTTTTTTTCTGCAGAAAAATGACACACAAGGCTTTTTTATGCCAAATAGTATAAGTTCACTGTATAGCACATATATTACGAGAGAAAAATAAAAGAATACATTAATAGTTGCCTTTTGAGCAAATATTTAACCAAGTTCTCTTCTGTTCAAAACTTGCCTTTAAAGCTGAGGAAAACAACTTTTAGTTTAACTCCCAAAATCCAGGTAGTCAGCATGTTAAAAAAAAAAAAAAAAGTATCTTTGCAGACAGATCAGTAGGACAATGAATGAGAAAAGACAGATTGTTTTTCCTGGTGCCTCTTTGGTGATCAACCCTTCACTTTGCACTCCCCTGTCTTTCAACTGAGGCATCCAACTGGCTGCTGAGAATGAAATAACTTCTCAAAGCACACCCATCGCTGGCCTCAGGCAGGGAGGATCACTTCACTAGGGACGTATAAAGACAGCACTCCAGATACATTAGGCACCTGTTGCCAGAAGCACCTGAATGTGTTAAGGTGCTTTTAAAAGAGTATGAACTCAATTCATCTTGCAACTCACCAGAGATCTGCAACTCTACACCAGCAACCTCACACAAAAAGTGCCCAAGAAGCGACGGAGATGGCTGTGTACTGCGACAATTTCAGTATGTATCACCAGCAGAATCTGCACAACTCTCAGAGAGCACCCAATTATGGGATAGGGGATTATACACCATCAACAAACCCCTATTTGTGGCTTGGTGGGCCTGGAGTGAACAGCTCGCCAAGTTACCTTCACAGCAACAACTCAGCTTCATACATGCCACCATCCTATGGATCCCAGAGACAATTCCTGCCAAATTCGTCAAGTTTTGGAGGGACGGACCTTGGTTGGTTATCCATAGCCTCCCAGGAGGAACTGCTGAAGCTTGTGAGGCCACCATACTCCTATTCAGCTCTTATTGCCATGGCCATTCAAAACACCCCAGAAAAGAAGCTCACTCTCAGCCAGATCTACCAATATGTGGCCGACAACTTTCCCTTCTACAAAAAGAGCAAAGCGGGCTGGCAGAATTCCATCCGTCACAATCTGTCCCTTAATGACTGCTTTAAGAAAGTTCCAAGAGATGAGGATGACCCAGGTAATATATATATATAAATATATATATATTGTTTTTATTTTTTTTAATTTATTTCAGGTACTTATATAGCGCTGTCAATTTACGCATATACATTGTCACATCAGTCTCTACCCTCAAGGAGCTTACACTCTAAGGTCCCTAACTCACATTCATACATATTAGTGACAATTTAGACAGGATCAATTTAGCCTACCAGCATGTCTTTGGAGTGTGGGAGGAAACCGGAGTACCCGGAGGAAACCCATGCAGGCACAGGGAGAACATGCAAACTCCGGGCAGGTAGTGTCATGGTTGGGATTCAAACCAGCAACCCTTCTTACTGCTATCCACTACACCACTGTGCCACCCTATATATATAGATATATATCTATATATATCTAGATATATATAGATATATATCTATATATATATAAATATATACTTTTTTAATGTAATGTGAATTTTGGGACAAAAATAAATTGTTTCATAGTTTTAAAACATTCTGCCTTAATTTTAAATTATACTATTTTTGCTTTATGTGCTATACACTGCAATGGGTTGCAACTTACAACAACTTAGTTGGATGACCTTTAACAATTTCAGTTCTGAAACAACAAAAGGTTCCCTCTGTGTTTAGAACACCTGAAAATCATTGTTTGTACATGTACACATATTCTTATTTCATGCGTTAAAAAAAAAAAAAGGAGAAAGTCTTGACTTTATTTGCCTATAGATCTCTTCTATAAAAAATGTATAGGGTATAGTAAACATATTTTAGAGTTTTTCTTTCATCTCGCCTTAAACTAATATTTATTAATGTCTGTTAATAAAGTAATTAAATAGGTTTTATATTTGAAAATGAAATAATTTTTTGAGAGTAAGTATTAATTTGCTGCTTTTTTTTTTGGGTTATGTTTATTTGGGTGCACAGATCTATGGATGGTGATGTATAGGTGGTATAGTACATGAATTTAATACTACAGTAGAACAGTGGCAAAAAATAAATGTTTGCACTTATAACTTTGAGTCCCTCTACAGTTTCCACCATTGATTGCTAAGCCTTTGACAGCGGCAAGTAACACTCAAAAAATTATGTATGATCACAAAATTGCACCTTAACACAGAGCTGGAACAAACTGTGGGAAGATTCACAATTTTCACTTAACCTGAAAGAATTTGCCTATCTGCAGTAAAATTGTAGTATAACTTTGTGCAGTAAATCAGCCCCTAAGGTGTCCATAGGCATTATCAGTTATCTGTGATTTTGGCAGTGCCTTCTACCTTTTAGCTTATGTGGAAATTTGTCAATAGGATTAGCCATTGTTTACATAGGCCTTTTGTCTCCATTATGGTTGCAAAAAAGCTACGTTTTATGGATTATTGCAGTAAAATAAACATGCCCGCATGGAGGTTGATTTACTAAAGACAAACAGTTTGTTCGCTTTTCAAGGGAATCTGCACTTTACAAAGGAATTTTACCTTAGCTTAGTGAATATGGTGAAGCTCTGCTTACTTCCATTGTTAAATCCTGTGCAAGCAAAAATACTGTTTTTTTTCTTAAATTTTCCTCGCTTGTGATGTTCACCACATTCGCTACGCTAAGAGAAAATTCCCTTGCAAAGTAAACATTCCCCTGCATAGCGAACAGCTTATTTGCCTTTAGTAAATTTACCGTATGATGTCTTAGTGACTAAGTTGTTTCCCTCCATTCACTACCTAATGTTATATTTTAGCATTATCAACATTTAAAAATTGGAGACCATATTGCTGATTGGCAATGCATACTTTTTTATTTATAACTGTTATAATTTATAACTATAACTGTTATGTCAAGTCTATGTAACTATTGTTATTCCTTCTTATTCTTTTTTTTAAAACAGGTAAGGGAAATTATTGGACTCTAGACCCCAACTGTGAAAAGATGTTTGATAATGGAAACTTTCGCAGGAAGAGAAAGAGAAGATCGGAATCCAGCAGTGTTGAAGCTGTCAATGGTAAAGGTGGAGAAGGTCGCTCTGCTTTAGGGGGGAAAGATGGAGGTAGTCCATCTATGCTGACCCCTTCATCCCCTGAGATGGAACTGGCCACAGATGATAGAAAAAGCACCTCTCCTCCAGCCATCACCTCTACCCCTTGCTTGAATAACTTTTTTAGTAGCATGACCTCCTTGGACTCCACCTCTGTGAACAGACAGATGTCTCTGGGGCTGGTGAATGAACTCTCTCAGAGGAACATTACTGGTTTAAGCAGTTTCACCTCAGGCTCTGTGGTGGAGCCATCTGCAGATCTACAGGACAGCTTGCACCTCAGCCGAGCTCCATACTACAACACTTTCTCCAGCTCCACCAATCAGGGTAGCCAATTCAACAGCCATTTCTACAACACCTTCAGTGTCAACAGCTTGATATACACAAGGGAAGGGAGTGAAGTTTAATTTCAGGAAATGTAATGATGCTGGAAACAATTTTTGGGATATTAAGCCAAGTTATATGCCCATAGGTGCCAAAATGTAGAAGAGGAATGAACCCTGTGGGTTGGGACCTCTTCAAGAATCTAACCCAGTGATCCTTCTTATTAATCAAACAAAACATTCCACTCTGAAACCATGTTAATGGTGGTCCAAGAGCAAGACTCTGCTGACATTACTGAAATCCATAAAATAGCAGAATTTTGGTTATTCCAGTGTCACTGCCTAAACTGTATAACATTATTAAATATGACTGAATTTTTAATAACTCAAACTGCCTTAACCAAGCAATTGGCGTCAACCGATTTGAAAAAAATTATATCCTCCAATACTGTCCTCTCATCTCGAATCATACTTCAAGTTATCACCTCTATACAATGTATTTTTTTTAACACTGGACTTTTTTTTATGCAATTTTTAATTGTAATAATTAGTTGAATATTGAAATATGGCAAGAAAAATATGAAACTGCAAATAACACCATTGCAAAAATTAAGCAACTGCACATGGCATATTGTTTCATAAATACTGTTTTTGTACATATACAATTTCCATTGTGTACCTTGGGGAAATGCCTTTTTTTACTGCTTTTATTTATGCTGAGCCCCATTTTTCATATGTTTTTATATATTAACCAGGCAAACTGAAGTATTTTTTTTTCTTTTTGCAATAAATCATATAACATTTTCAACTGTTAAGTCAAGTTTATGTAACTATTGAATTCAGAGGCATTATATTGGGAAGTATATTGGTCCTGACTGATAAAAAAAAAGGTTTAAAAGGGTTTTTTGATATGTGTTTACACAAAACACGGCTAGACAAATTAAAGGCTCTTCACAGTTCAAAAAAGAACAGACCTAGACCATTGATATTTTATAATAATTACTGAATTCACAATTGACTTCAAATTATGGTATAACATATAGCAAATAATATTTTAGAATTTTTACAAACCTGTATAGGCATGTGTTAAAATTAAGATAATATTCTACATGTTATATATTTTCTATTTGTTCAAAATATATGCAGGCAAATTTCCTAAAATGTAACAAAAGTTTTAAATAGTTACCGATATTTAATCCAAAAAAATGGAAGTATTTCACTGTAATATTAATAATAATGTAGTTGAGATATTGGGTTATTTCCCTTTCAGATTGTGTACTTAAAATGAGGACGGGTCTCCTATGGCCTTGGCACCCGCGGCTGGCAGCGGCGCTTTAAGTCTGCCTTGAGCAGTACCTCCTAATAGATCTGAGATGTTCGGTGGCTGAAAACCAGTGAATCTGAAAATTCTGGGAAAAACTAAAAAACTTTATTTAAGTAAATGCTAAACTAAGCTTAGTTCTCCTCCTTAGTCCATGATCAAAGGTTTGTGAAAATCTACTTACAGGCTCCCTAAAAGAAATGTTTAATAGTAAGTGCTTATTTTGAGAAGGGCCAAGTGTACACATTTATTATTTAAATAAATTACACACACATTTTAAAAGAGCACATTTTGGGTTGAGGTCCTCCTTAACTGACCATTACAATATCTTCTATGTCTTAGGGTGGTCATAGGTCATATTTCCCTGTTGTGCTTTTTGTTCAACAAAGTGTTTTGCCTTTTTATTAGTAACAACATTTCTAAATGTCCCATTAGTTTTTTCTACATTTATTCCAAGGTTTTGCTTTTACAATATTGAACAACAATGGAGCCTAAAAAATTACATTGGTGGTCTTTTTTAAAACTTAAGAATGGAGGTTTGGGCTTGGTGTAAATTGCAAGAAGCGAAGATATTTCCATAATAACTTTCACATAGAAGCATGAATCTGATTAGTAGATACAAGGATACAAGGAAGATACAAGGAGCCAATCAGTTGCCTTGTTGCTCTGAGCAGGACTGTTGCTGCCATTTCCTTTCTGTTACACCAGGAATGTTAATGTGCTGTTGTTTGTGTCACGTAAAACCTACTTTTTTCCTTTTTTTGTGGCCTTTATCTAGTTATAAATGGTCCTCATCCAGCTTAATGGAAATTGATTACGGCCTCAGGACTTCTCTCTATTAATTTTGCAGAGAATTCAAACTTAGTTTTACAGTTTAATACTTAAAAAATTAGATTTGTTTTTTTACAAAGAAAAAATATTGTTATGGTGCACATATTAATTGCCAGTGCTGAGATCCTCCTGAAATTAAGTTGATGCAAATGTGGCCTCATGCATATTTTTGACTGATAATTTCAGGCCTCTGTGCCATTTGCCTCCTACACATTCTGTGGCTTGTCTTGGATATTGTCTTTTGTAAATTAGGGTTTTTGGCCATATATCGGTTTAATTCATTTTCAGTTAAGACATTTCATAGTTTTTGTTCTCTTATGTGTGCATTGTCTAGTGTATTGCGTTTGTGTTGAATATGAAAATATAGTATTTGAATTTGCATTACTTGGTATGTCGTGGGGTATTTTGAATAGCCTCCTCTAGTACCAAAGGATTTTTTTCTGTTAAAATTGATACTTTTATCAGTTGCTTTTATCAGTTGCTGTGGCCTACGCAGACTTAGCAATCTATTGATAGAAAAGAATTATAGATTCATACATAAAGTAATAAAATAAAAAGAGGGTAGGGTAGGATTATACAACAGAACTTCACATTTTTATAAAGGTTGAGTGAAAAACTTAATTCGAGGACAGGGCAAACCCAAAACCCATCTTCTGCATTTATTGTAGTGGTAATAACATTTTTTAAAAGAAATGATGGTTGAAATAAAGGGTTTGTAAAGGCAATTTTTAAATTTTTTTTTTATTGCGGGGGCGTGCAGCGTGGCGATCATGGCCGTGCCGTGTTGCTAGGATATGGTGCGACCCCAATCTCTGTAAAGAGCCGTGGCTCTTTAACTATGTGATTGGCTGTATCCAATCACAGCCAGTCACATGTAAACACGGACATGCAGGTAATCGTCTCTCATTGCCTCACACTGACAGAGTGTGTTTGGCGAGGAGAGCCGATCAGTGGCATCTCCTCCAAGGGGACATCAAGACATGTAATCAGGGCACCCTGATTACAATAACATGCCACCAGTGCTAGCAATCAGTGCCCACCAGTGCCAGCAATCAGTGCCCACCAGTGCCAGCAATCAGTGCCCACAAGTGCCACCAATTAGTGCCCATTAGTGATGCCAGTCAGTGCCATCTATCAGTGCTGCCCATCCTTGCTGCCCATCAATGCCCCTCATTGCTGCCCATCAATGAACATTAGTGCCAACCATCAATGCCCATTAGTGCCAACCATCAGTGCCCATCAGTGCCGCCCATCAGTCCCCATCAGTGCCGCCTATCCGTGCCACCTATCAGTGACCACCAGTGCCGCCTATCAGTGCCCATCAGTGCCCACTAGTGCCCAGCAGTGCCACCCATCAGTTCCGCCTATCAGTGCTCATCAGTGCCACATATCAGTGCTACCTATCAGTGCCCTTAAGTGTGGCATATTAGTACCTCCTCATCAGTGCCACCTAATCAGTGCCCATAAGTGCCACCTCATCAGTGCCCATAAGTGCCACCTCATCGGTGCCCATCAGTGCAGCCTATCAGTGCCCATCAGTCCTGTCTCATCAGCGCACATCAGTGAAGGAGAAAAATTACTTATTTAGAAAATTTACTGACAGAAACTAAGAAAAAATAAATGTATTTAAATTTTTTCTGCCTTTTTTTATTTATTTATTTTTTGTAAAAAATAAAAATCCCAGCAGTGATTAAATACCACCAAAAGAAAGCTCTATTTGTGTAAAGAAAATGATAAAAAAATGTCACATGGTTACAGTGTAGCGTGGCCACGCAATTGTCATTCAAAGTGCGACAGCGCTGAAAGCTCAAAATTGGCCTGGGCAGGAAAGGGTTGAAAGTGCCCTGTAGGAAAGTGGTTAATGCAGCCACCACATCTAAGATTGGTAAGCTCTATTACATTACATTTTTGTTTTTGGGTTTAGTTAAGCTGTATAGTTATAACTTACCAAATGATATAACCTAGTACAAATTTTAATTTCAAGAACTCAAAAAAGTGAAATTGAGATTTTTGTTTTATTTGATATTTATGTTGGTCCAGTAAAGTATTTTTTACTCTGTTACCTACATCTAGATAAGCTCACTTTCCCTCCACTTGGGATATTATTTTGCACATGAGGCTTTCGCTAAGCTATAATGATAGTTTTCTGTCCCCAAAAAATGGCTGAAAATAACAGTCACATAGCTGAAAATAATGTTCATTAGGGAAATAACACGTATGTTATAGCTTAGTGAATTTAGCCTATGAACTGGAGCCTCCAATACCAATTCCTCCCCTAATTAACAAGTGTTATTAAGTGTATGACAACTATAAATGAACTAAATCTGACCCCACTGAGAGGCTCTGCAGACATTATCCTATTTATTACAAAAACTTCTAGAAGTATTCTAAAATTATGAGTTTTTCTGACAACACGGAAACAATAGGACTTTGTAATGACCTCTGTGGAAAGGAGAATGAGGAAGAGAAAATGATGTCTGTAAAGCCAGCACATCTCTCTATGGAATGCAGTTGAACGGCCCACAAGTGGCGGCTTATAAAATTCTCCAGCATGGAAGCCTTTTCACTTACTTTTATTTGTGCTACAAAAAAGGCATAGCAAACATGCAAACAGCATGTAGACTTTCGTAACCAAGTAACATCAGTAAAACAAGAAAATATTTTTTGGTGTTTTATTGCAGGTACTAATATACTGGCGTCAACTTACGCAGCACTTTACATATAAATTTTACAGTCACATCAGTCCCTACCCCCAATGATCTAAGGTCACTAACTCACATTCATACATACATATATGAGGGCCAATTTTGACAGGATCCAATTAACCTAACAGGATGTCTTTGGAGTGTGGGAGGAAACCCACGCAGGTGCAGGGAAAACATGCAAACTCCAGGCAGGTAGTGCCATGGTTGGGATTCAAACCAGGGACCCTTTTGCTGCTAGGCGAAAGTGCTACCCACTACACCACTGTGCCAGTGTTGCACCATGAAACATTTATTTATTATATTTTATTTATTTTATAGAGTGGGAAATGTGCCTTTTGTCAGTTTTTTCACCACAGTCTTTTCCTCTTTTTTTTTTTGCATTTTTTTATTTTACGTATTATGAAATATTATACGAGCCCTCGCGATGCAAGGAAAACATATAAAAAGCACTTATAACTAATAACAGTAATATAGAAACGAATATATGAGCAATAAAATAAAAGTGTTCCATGGTATGGACAAAAAGATTAGATAAAGTAATGATAACGTAAAGTCTTTGAATTCGACATCCCAGCACGACTTCATTGTGGCTTGCATACGACTTACATCATTAACAGAAGTCAAAGCAAGTCGTATTGAAGTCGGACCAATTGTAGTGCAGGAACCTTTTTTTAAGTCGGAGCGACTCAAGTCACTCCTTTTATAACGCTCCCATTGCCCCTGATGGGACGCGACTTGTCATGCGACTTTGAACTCTCAAGTTGTATGGCAAGTCGCACCAGTGTGCACCAGGGATTAGGTAGGATAGTGATAGTGTTTAATTATTTATTTATTTAACTATACTGTAATATAAGTAAAAGAGGGAGGGAAGGTGAGGGGTTCGGAAAGGGAGGAGTAGGGATAAAAAGGTGTGGTTATGGTGGGAGGGAAAATAGTGTCCTCTGATCCAACCGGGAGAGAAAATAGGTCCATATATATTAAAATAAATTATATAGGCGATGATTAACATTCCCCAAATAGGAGTTGGATGAGTTAGTCAGGATAAGGACTTATTCTTCAGAACGGGAGAAGTCCTTCCATTGGGACCATATGTCATGAAATGTATTATTTGTTCCTTTGAGAAAACTGGTAAGATTTTCCATATGTTCTATATCATGAATTCTACAGAACCACTGTCGTATAGTGGGAGGTGAAGAAGACTTTTCTTTTTTTTTAAACTCTTTGTAAAAGCCCAATTCTCGTTTGGACAGTAAAAATAAATGTGGATCCCCTGTAAAATAAAAGGAGCAGCCCCACCTGCTATTCTCACCTTCAGACTCATCTGCTCACTGATCATGCAACGCGCCTCTTCCTTTTTGAATTATACCCCATGTCATTTTACTAGCATTCCCGAGGGCATCAAGGCTCTGACCCAAAATCAAAGCCCTGGAGTGGGGATATAATGTTATTAAAGCTGAATTCTGCTCACCGTCTACCCTCAAAGATCTTCCATTTGGCTCTACAGCCACACCCCAGCATACATGAGGTTGGTATTAGAGATTAGTGATTTCACTGAATTTGATTTTGAAGCAAAATAAACAATTTTGCCTTTACCAAAAAGTTGTTTCTCAAATTTCACCATGTGGACTGCTGAAATGAAATTTGTTTAAAGCAGTAGTAAACCATTCGCGATTTTTTTTTTAACCTGCGAGGCAAAGGTATAATGTGCTAGTATGCATCGCATACTAGCACATTATGTGAAACTCAGAACAAAGCTCTTCGAGCAGCGAGCTGTCACCGCTGACCTCCATCTTCGCCCGTCTTCCCTCCAGGTTTGCTGACTGGTTATGTAAATGGCCGGAGCCGCGAGGACATCACTCATGCACATGCACGCAGGAGCCATCATTTACGGCATAGGACTCTGAAGGAACGGCCCGGGTAACTGTTCCTTCAGAGCGCATGCGCCGGTGATGTCACCAGCTGAATGTACAGTAAATATCTCCTAAACTATGCAAGTTTAGGAGATATTTACAGTACCTATAGGTAAGCCTTATTATAGGCTTACCTATAGGAAAAATTGATGTATGGGAGTTTACTCCCACTTTAAAATTAAAAAGAATCGGATGGCTTTGTTTTCTAACAAGCCCATGTGATCAGAATGTCAGTATTGACATGGTGATAAAAATGGGATTAGCATTAAGGTTCCTCAATACCTGAAGTTATGTTTTCTGCAAACAAGGGAATGATTTCTGGCACAAGAACAAGTCTAGGATAGTTGAAAGGAGCAGAAGAAAGAGCAGATTGCTGGAAACCCTTATGGTACATTTTACTTTACACCGTCCTTCTACCCAGAATGAGATGACTAGTTGAGTGTAGATGACCTTACCTTAGGGGATCTGTATAGAATTCTATTTAGTAAAATATCTACAAAAAAAAGAAAAGGGGGTTTTAATGGGATTTTCTTGAGCAAAGTGCTTGAAGGGATATTTGGTATCTGAGAAGAGGACAGGAAAGATTAGGTGGGAAGGATTAGTGGTCACTGGTCAGGGAAGATGGAAGAGATTACTTAGTACAGCCATTATCTGGGCAGTAAAGAACCAGGAATGGTTTTCTCAGTTCAGCCAGATGTATATGGTATGAGATGCAAGTATTATACATTTATGAAAAACTGCAGGATGATAGAACTTAGAGCCACAACAAATACAGCAAGATAACTTAAAGTGGAGTTCCACTCCTTTTTCAGTTTATTAAAAAAAAGTGCAGCTGCTGACTTTTAATAAACAGACACTCACCTGTCCCACGGTCCAGCGATGCGGCCACCCGAAGCCTCGCTCCTCTCCCCCTCCTCCCTGCGGCTCCATCATTGCAAGTGTGGGCACCCAGCTGTGACAGCTTGCGGCTTCACAGCCGGGCGCACACTGCGCATGTGTGAGTCGCGCTGCGCTCTCTTAGTGGCCAGGCAATCTTCTGGGACCTGTGATGTGTCCCAGAAGATTGCAGAGAGGGAGGGGGAGAAGAGGAGTCACCTAGGCAGCCAGGCGACTGAAGCAGGAAGTGGGACAGGAAGTACCTATCAAAACTAGGTACCCACCCCCCCCCAAAAAAAGGGGGCGAGGTGTGTTTAAAGAGGAAGTTCCACTTTTGGGTGGAACTTTGCTTTAAGGCATGGCCAAACCCCAAACCAAAAATGTAATATTTTGCAGTTTGCAAGTCCTTAGATGTGGTGGCTACATTTTTATTGAGCTTTTCTTTTTTTTTTTTACCTGGTTATCCAGCCAACAACATACCTCATGTCTTAAGGTGACAAGGTTCACTCTTTGTCACCTTAAAGGGATTGTAAAGGTTTGTTTTTTTTAAAATAACAAACATACTTGCCTCCACTGTGCAAGGGTTTTGCACAGAGCGGCCACGATCCTCCTCTTCTGGGGTCCCTCAGCGGCGCTCCTGGCTCCTCCTCTTCTCGAGTGCCCCCACGGAGAGCCACTTTCCATTGGGGGCACTCATGCGGGCGCGCTCCCAATCATTGGTTCTAATCCAAATTATGACACTACATGGAGTTTGTATGTTCTCCCTGTGCTTGTGTGGGGTTCCACAAGCTACCCCTGGTGCCTCCTTCACTTGCTGGTAGGTGAATTGGCTTCTGTCTAAAGTGGCACTAGTATGTGTATGAATGCATGTGAGGTAGATACCTTAGATTGTAAGCTCCTTGAGGACTGGGAATGATATGAATATACAATATATAGGTAAAGTACCGTGTAAATTCTTGGTGCCAATAAATACCTGTAACAAATAAATGTTTTTAAAAAATGAAGACCACATAGCAAATACGTTTCTAGAAAAAATCATTATAATGGTGAAGGTGCGCTTTAAAGGAGTCCTATAGTCAAAGCATACTCCTTAGTTCTATATTATCAGCATTGTAATAACAATACAAACAATTGTTATTTTTGATAATCCAATATAAGCTTTCTTGAAACATTTCTTTTCATTTTGTGAGTGCTGCCTGACTGCTGGCTGACTCTTTCCACAACTTCCTGAATTCCCTGCATGCTTTACAGCTTCTCTTCTGCTGGTTAATTTCAATTTGTAATGACTACATATCCCATGGTGCTCAATAAATAAATTGAATTGTGACAGAATAAATCTCTTATGCAAAATCAATTATTGAACAATCCAAAAAAGTGTTATATAAGTCCACAAAAGTCCCAAAAAATGAATCCAGTGAATCCATGTCGAAGTGCTCTTAAGATGAATTCAACACCAGGCTATTGTCACCAACAGCCACCAACACCCAAGGTGTGATATGGTATCTGCTTACCAGATTACCATGACCCTTTTTCTCAAGAGAAATCATGTACCGCATGCAAAGATCATTCCAGAGACGTCACTCTATTTCTCCAATGCTCTCTACTCATCTGGAGTCAACCATTGAACATGCCAGCCAAGACTCAAATTGGGGGTTGTCATGTAAGAAAAGAAGAGATGGGCCTCTCCATAGTGTAATAAAAGACTAGTATCATATTTATTAAGCAAGTAGATACACGCACAATAGTTAAAAGAAACATGTGCATGTAAAAATATCACCAAACTGGCAGCAATCCCTTCCACGGATGTGGTGATGTCGGCATGAGGCTCCCTCTGATGTGTTTCATCATCAAAAGGACGTCCTAAAGGGCCAGGGATGCCGCTCCGCATCTCAGTGTATATATATATATACATTAGCAAAGTAATCCAAGTCTCATTTTCATGCCAAGCCCAAGCCTTGGTTTGGTTTAATGTAGAGCCTTGATTCAGCACCACTCAAGCCTTGATCTGGAATTTGTCACTAACAGGGGTAGCCAAGCCTCGCTTTCATCCCAAGGCTAGGCATCAGTTTGATCTATTATAGGGCATCAATTTAACAATATTCAGGCCACAGTCTAGGAATCATCACCCACAGAGATAGATTGTACAAAAGTTCTATTTGTGACCGAGCCATGACGATTTAATGGCTAAACCTCAGCCGGAAATGGAACAGATTAAGGATGGAACAGTGAAATCGAGACTCCTATCAATTCACAAGTATAAAATAATATTCATCATGGCCCAATATAAATTAAATAAAAACACAATATAGACCAAGTGGGGACCGAAGTCTTACATAATCAGACTAATAAGAAAATATATACTGTATGTAAATAAAAATGTAAGATAAAAAATAGAGATTACGGTAAACTGTAAAATTCTTAGATAGACATCATCACGTCACCAAATAGTTATAAAGATCGCAATGCAGTTAATAATTAAAATAATAATAAAAATGTATGTAAACAGACTCCACTTGGCTAATAGCACAACCCAAATCCATAATTAACAAAGGTTGTAAAAAATTATCAATATACCTACCCAGTGGTGACTGCTCCATTAGGGGCGCAGGCGCGCCACCCCCCTAATCCATGCACCTGTCCCCTAATCCACATGCAGGGCGCCACGGATGCATGGATTTCTACAAGGTTTCTTTTTTTTTTTTCGTTGAAGCACATGATTAGAGCCTGAGGCTCTAATTGGCTTCAAAAAGGGTGGGCTTAGGGCGCAAAGCACTGCACCCCAAGCCCACCCAGTTGTGTGACAATAGCGAATGAATATTCGCTATTGTCTCTCTGCTTCTCCTCCCGGCCAAGCGGGTCTTAAGACAGGAGAAGCGACTGTATTGGCTGGGAGCAGATGCAGGGGGGAATCCGCCGAAATGGAAGACGCAGGGAAAGGCCGTCAAAGCTGCCCGCAGCCTGGATGGGGTAAGTGCAGGACTTTTGGGCCGACGGGCGAGCGACGGAGGGGGGGGTTTGTTTGCAGAGTGACCAATTGGCTAATAGCACAACCCAGATCCATAATTATCAAGGGTTGTAAATAATTATCAATATACCTACCAATCCTGGAAGAGATTGAGTCTATCCCGCTAACTATCAGCCTGCCAGGAGATTGTGTCAGACTATAATGAATTTTGGGTAAGTAATTAATGATTGGGGTGCGGGGAGGCAAGGGTACTAAATACACCCTTTCCTTTTTAATAATGATGCCTTGTTTATGTCCTCTGTTAAGTAATTTTTCCAATTTTTTTGTAGCCTCCCACTGGATCGTTTCTTAAGAGGGTAAAAGTGTCACCATCCCCTAACAATCTATCCATCCCCTGGATATACATAGTTCTATTATCCCCCCCCCCCCCCTTTTGTCGACTGGCCCCACAAGCAAAACCTTCTGTTCACATATTGCTTTAAAACCATGTTCAAGGTTCTGTGACATTTTATGGGAAACAACCTGCAGTGCCTACTCAAACGGCATAGTGAATACGTGTCACAGAATTATAGGAAGTAAATGTATGGCGATCTTCACAAAGTAGGTTTACAAACTTCAAGATCATTTAGATTAGTAGGAGTAGGCTAGAAATAATTGAAATAAAATGTGGAAAAGAATATATGATTTTACATTTTGACCATAGACGCTTAATTTGCTATGCAAGCCCTATGTACAGTAACCATTCACTGTTTAATTGATGGAGAACAGATAATGCCCTCTTAGTTGAAGCCCTTTTCTTAGTTGAAGCCCTCGAAAATATTCATTCCACGGTGTCCATGGTGTCCATGATCAGCTATAGAAAGCCACTCTTCATTGGTAGTCCTAGATAGACATATTGTATAATTCTAAAATAACACATATTTAAGTCTTTCTGTTCTCCTTTCATCAGACCAGAAGAAACAAGCTTCCCATTTATCGTTTTGCATAATATCCCTGTAAGTCGAGCTAATAAGAAGGATTATGGCGAGACTTCGGTGATAAAACACTGCGGCATTACAGAGATGTTTCAAGTTTCATCCACGTTTATTTGACAGTAGTGCACACATCCTGAATAGACTTATTCCTTAATGATCCTTGTATCATTATTTAATGAAATCCAGTATTTAGACAGTAGAGCCCCAGGCTTGCTGTGTGAAGGTGTAAAAGAAAGTGCTTGTCTGCGGAATAAAGTAAGCGCGTATGATGTGATAGACAGCAGTTAAGTCTCTTCTTTGTTATAGAAGGCAGAGATGCGGCGAGGAATGCCAAGATTATATCACCCTGGAACTTATATTAAAGGAACGGCCATGGTCTCTAGACTATTTGATATTTTGATATACAATTACTTTTTCCTGTCTTCTTCTAGACTTTGCCCATTAAAGCAACTCTATCGCAAGATTAAAGTGTATCTAAACCCAAAAACAAAAAATTTAATATATTGTAGCTTACCAGACCTTAGATGTGGTGATAGCAGTGTTTTTTGTTTTTTTAAGCATTTTTTTTTCTTTATTTTTCACCTGAATGATTTTATAACACACTTCGAACGCTCACTAACCCTACTGTATGAGGACAACAGAAACCGGTTGGGAAAAAGTGCTAAAAGAGTACATTACTTACCTGTCTCATGCTGCCAGTATTGGCTCTCTCAAAAAATCTATGGCAGCTGAAGAATCTTTAACATCCAACATACCTATAAGAGTGTCAGATGCCTAGCTGGCTACATATGTTGGCATTACATTGTTACTCTGTCCTGATTGCTGGAACCACAGTGGGCCAGGGATCTAACACTGTCATAAGGGCTTGTTTACACTAGCATTGCCCTCTGAAACATGATCTGTGGTTGATCGTTTGACAGGCGATGAGGAGACATTATGCCACTACCTCACTACCACTACCTTGCCTGTTTTAACTCCTAAAAGCCCTCACTGCCATGATTCAGCCATGTGCATTGCACAAAATTGCTTGGTGGTTGTGGCAAGACCCGATTCACTTGAATAGGTCGCATTTGGTGGGCAGTACTGCCAGCTGAACATGACAGAGGGGATCATTTTTGATTTACTGTGACATGTGTACATCCCCGGCATCCAACTGTCTTTACAGTTCAACTGCCTGTTTTTAGTTTTTACTGCCTTCCAACCAACCACAAGTGTAAATTAGACCTAAATGTGTTGGACGTTGAAGATTCTTTAGCCGCCGGGTTTTTCAAGAGAGCAAAGTTCGGGCAGCTGGATAGGAAGCTACTAACTCTTTTTTTTTGCAGGGAGCACTTTATTCTTAAAGTTTGGCAACAGAGCTACAGGTAAAGTAACAGGTTCATTGTAAAGCCCTCCATTGCTGATGTGTAGCCCCACCTAGCCATTTCATTACCATATGCCCAAGAAAAGCCTCTATATACAGTGCCTTAAAAAAGTATTCACATTCTGTCATGTTACAACCAAAAACATAAAGTTATTTTATTGGGATTTTATGTGATAGACCAACACAAAGTGGCACATAATTGTGAAATGGAAGGAAAATGATAAATGGTTTTCAACATTTTTTACAAATAAATATGTGAAAAGTGTGGCGTGCATTTCAATACTTTGTAGAACCACCTTTCACTACAATTACAGCTGCAAGTCTTTTTGGGGATGTCTCTACCAGCTTTACACATCTAGAGAGTGAAAATTTTGCCCATTCATCTTTGCAAAATAGTTCAAGCTCTGTCAGATTGGATGGAGAGCGTCTGTGAACAGCAATTTTCAAGTCTTGCCACAGATTCTCAATTGGATTTAGGTCTGGACTTTGACTGGGCTATTCTAACACATGAATATGCTTTGCTATAAACCATTCCATTGTAGCTCTGGCTGTATGTTTAGGGTCGTTGTCCTGCTGGAAGGTGGACCTCTGTCCCATATCAAGTCTTTTGCAGGTTTTCTTCTAAGATTGCCTTGTATTGCCTTGGCTCCATCCATTTTCCCATCAATTCTGACCAGCTTCCCTGTCCCTGCTGAAGAAAAGCATCCCCATAACATTATGCTGCCACCACCATGTTTCACGGTGGGGATGGTGTGTTCAGGGTGATGTGCAGTGTTCGTTTTCCGCCACACATAGCGTTTTGCTTTTAGGCCAAAAAGTTCAATTTTCGTCTTATCTGACCAGAGCACCTTCTTCCACATGTTTGCTGTGTCCCCCACATGGCTTCTTCCAAACTGCAAACGGGACTTCTTATGGCTTTCTTTCAACAATGGCTTTCTTCTTGCCACTCTTCCATAAAGGCCAGATTTGTGGAGTGCACAACTGATAGTTGTCCTGTGGACAGATTCTCCCACCTGAGCTGTGGATCTCTGCAGCTCCTCCAGAGTTACCATGGGCCTCTTGGCTGCTTCTCTGATTAATGCTCTCCTTGCCCAGCCTGTCAGTTTGGTAGGTTCGCAGTTGTGCCATACTCTTTACATTTTCGGATGATGGATTGAACAATACTCCGTGGGATGTTCAAAGCTTGGGATATTCTTTTATAACCTAACCCTGCTTTAAACTTCTCCACAACTTTATCCCTGACCTGTCTGGTGTGTTCCTTGGCCTTCATGATGTTGTTTGTTCACTAAGGTTCCCTAACAAACCTCTGAGGGCTTCACAGCACAGCTGTATTTATACTGAGATTAAATTACACACGCATTCTATTTACTAATTAGGTGACTTCTGAAGGCAATTGGTTCCAGTAGATTTTAGTTAGGGGTATCAGAGTAAAGGGGGCTGAATACAAATGCACGCCACACTTTTCAGGTATTGATTTATAAAAAATGTTGAAAACCATTTATCATTTTCCTTCCAATTCACAATTATGTGCCACTTTGTGTTAGTCTATCAGATAAAACCCCAATAAAATACATTTATTTTTTTGGTTGTAACATGACAAAATGTGGAAAATTTTAAGGGGTGTGAATACTTTTTCAAGGAACTGGGTATGGAGATTGGCCATAGGGTGCTGCATGGTGAGAGAAAAGGGAAGAAAGTTACATGTCCCCTCGTATCACAAAATACCAGATAATTTATGGGCTTCCCACAACAGAGGAGGCAGGCTATCCATTCCAACAAATTTGTTTGTTTGTCCTGAACGGTACAGTTTTACTTTTAAACTTGAAGTGGAGTTCCACCCACTTTTACAACTCTTCAGCATCCCTCACTAAACTGCGCACTGTAAATGAATTGGATATTTTAAATTTTTTTTCTCAGCACCTACTGTATATTTGCTGTATTCATTTTTCACTTCCTCCTCCCTGGCCGCGGCCCATCGCATCATTTCCTGTTTGCAATGCCTTCTGGGAAGGGGCGGCAACTTCCTCTGACACTGCCGTTGCTATGGAAACCTGACCTGAAACCTATTACACTGCTTGTGCTGCACTGAGCATGTGCGAGATCTGCAAGGTTGATATCCAGGAAGAAATACAGTCTGGCTTCAGATGCCCACACTTAAGATGGCCACGGCCTGCTGTAAGTTTATAAAATATCAAACTACTGCTATAAACTAACAAAACAGACCTTAGTTTACAGACTAACTTTACTAGAATACATTAAGCTTGTGTATTATAGGGGTATTTTTATTTAAAAAGTATAATTTCGGCCGGAACACCACTTTAAATTGCACCTTGTACATGCGGGGCAAAGCTACATGTTCACTTTATTGCAGTCCTCCCCAGCCTAATATACTAAACTTCCTTTCACTTCCTCACCACTCTGTTTAGCTGCCAGCAGCAAAAGCAAAGACCTGCTTTAGCTTTACATTGGCAGAGTTGTAACTATGAACTCTTCATGTAGCAGCGCTAGTTTGGGGAGCGCTGTCACATTGAGTGAGTCACATGATTCCCATACCTGGAAGTACCAGGTATTTCCTTTAGCTACTGGTGCTGAATGGAATGGCGGAGGAGCAAAGAAAGAATGATTATGTGCTGGTGTGGGGATAAAAGGAAACTTGTTTTTTTTGCCACGAGTCAACAAATTATAGGTATGATTTAACCACTTAAGGACTAGCCTCGTTTTGAAATTTAGGTGTTTACATGTTTAAAACACGTTTTTTTGCTAGAAAATTACTTAGAACCCCCAAACATTATATATTGTTTTTGTTTCGAACACCCTAGAGAATAAAATGGCGGTCATTGCAATACTTTTTTTCACACCATATTTGCGCAGTGGTCTTACAAGCGTGCTTTTTTTGGAAAAAATTCACTTTTTTGAATAAAAAAATAAGACAACAGTAAAGTTAGCCCAATTTTTTTTATATTGTGAAAGACAATGTTATGCCGAGTAAATTGACACCCAACATGTCACGCTTCAAAATTGCGCCCGCTCGTGGAATGGCGTCAAACTTTTACCCTCAAAAGTCTCCATAGGCGACGTTTAAAAAATTCTACAGGTTGCATGTTTTGCGTTACAGAGGAGGTCTAGGGCTAGAATTATTGCTCTCGCTCCAACAATTGCGGTGATACCTCACATGTGTGGTTTGGCCACCGTTTTCATATGCGGACGCTACACACATATGCGTTCGCTTCTGCGCACGAGCTTGTCGAGACAGGGGGTTTTAAAATTTTTTGTTTATTTTTCTTATTTATTTTACATGATTTTATTTATTTTTACACTGTTTTAAAAAAAAAAAATGTGTCGCTTTTATTCCTATTACAAGGAATGTAAACAACCCCTCTAATAGAAAAAAAGCATGACAGGACCTCTTAAATATGAGATCTGGGGTCAAAAAAACCTCAGATCTCATATTTACACTAAAATGCAATAAAAAAAAAAGTAATTGAAAAAAATGACATTGAAAAAAATGTGCCTTTAAGACGTATGGGCGGAAGTGACGTTTTGACATTGCTTCTGCCCTGCAGTGTCATGGAGACGAGTGGGCGCCATCTTCCCCTCACTCATCTCCAGGCACAACAAGGGCACAGACACAATCGCCTCCGTCGCTACTGACGGCACCGAATCATGGCCGGAGGGGGGGGCTCTCTCCCTCCACCGATAAAAGTGATCTTGCGGCAAATCCGCCGCAGAGACCACTTTTATCTAAAAGCCGACCGCCGCACGAAAACGGGGATACCAGGGTTATGGCAGCTAGCTGCTGCCATAACAACGATATCCGCCGCCAAACTTTGGACGTAAAACGGCGTGCGGCGATCGGCAAGTGGTTAAAGCTGAACTCCAGTCAATTTGTAAAAATTACCTTTTGCTGGCTCTTGACTTCAATAATAAGGCTCTAATAAACTCCTTTAAGTTAAGGCAGAAAGTTTTTGCGTTAAACGTCTGGGTGCAGCTTCCCCCTAGCCTCTCCTTATACTTACCTGAGCCCCATCTCGATCCTGTGATGTGCATGAGAGCAGCAGCTCTCCCGGGTCTCTCTCTCTTCATTTGCTCACACAGCAGGGGGAGCCATGGCTCCTGCTGTTGTCAATCACAGTCAGTAAGCCAGTTAGGAGAGAGGGGGCGGGGCCAAACCAGGCTCAGTGTATGAATGGACAATGTCCATTCACAGGAGCGGGGCTCGGGAGTGAGCCTGCCCGAGTGCCCCCACAGGAAGAGGCTTGCTATTGGGGGTAGCCAGCAGGAGCGAGGAGCCAGGACCGCCGGAGGGGGGGGGACACAAAAAGAGAAGGATCAGGGCTGCTCTGTGCAAAACCATTACACAGAGCAGATAAGTATAACATGTTTGTTATTTTTAAAAAATACAAAATGAGCCTTTAGTGTTAGTTTAAATCCAGAAGGCTATTAAAAATCCTCACTCCCACAGGCTTCCTCCCCGCCAGAATGCTAGTCCCATGAAGTTGCCATTCTTTGCTGGCCGTGTGGCTGCCCCATTGCCAATGTCATGACATCCAATGCAGGACCTGTAGTCATGAAACTATACATGAGGACATCCAGCTTCCGTCCACACTGTGGGTTTACATTCTGCTGTCAACGGGGAATCACCCCACTGACAGCAGAGATGTGTCACTGGTTGTTAGGATGCTGATGGGTGTCGGCTCCTTGTTTGATCTGAAACATTCATGATGTTGCGCATGTGATCAGCTATGACACCAGTCATTTGATTGTTTCACAGTTCCTGCATGCCGGGAATGTAACTTTTTTGAAACTGCTAAATTAATGGGTTTAGTTCCACTTAACCAACCAACCAAAGTCCATTGAAAGTCCGTCGGACCAGCCTGGTTGAAAAGTCCGCCCGTGTGTACACGGCATTATGCTCACTGTCAGCCAGCAGGAACGAGTCGTTCCTGCTGGCTGACAGTGAGCATAATGCCGTGTACACACGGGCAGACATTTCAACCAGGCTGGTCCGGACTTTCGATGGACTTTTGACGGACTTTTGAACGAACGGTCTTGCTTACACATGATGACACCAAAGTCCAACGGATTCATACGTGATGACGTACGAACGGACTAAAATAAGGAAGTTGATAGCCAGTAGCCAATAGCTGCCCTAGCGTGGGTTTTCATCCGTCCGACTAGCATACAGACGAGCGGATTTTTCAACCGGACTTGAGTCCGTCGGACAAATTTGAAACATGTTCCAAATCTAAAGTCCGTCAGATTTTCGACCTAAAAAGTCCGCTGCAGGTGCGATGGAGACCACACACTGTCGGATTGTCCGCCGGATTCGATCCGTCAGACCAGTCCGGTTGAAAAGTCCGCCCGTGTGTACACGGCATAAGTCAAAAAGCAAAATCGGATCAAATCAGTAGTAGATCCTACTGCACCCTTTAAACCTATTTTCAAATGTAAAGCTGGCAATAGAGTAATAGATTTTCATTCAAAATTTTTTATTTTAAGAACATTTGTTCAATTTTTAAATCATTAGTGGGGTCAAATCAATGTTCGTTTTCCACGGCAGGGACAAGAAAATTCAAAAAGTTGGAAGTCAAACAAATGAATTTCTAACTGTGTATAGGGTTTTTATTTGGTAACGTTCTTTCTTTCCAAAATTGAATTTTCAAAGCAAAATTCTTTATTTATTCTTCTGTATGAGATGATTGCCACATGCGTGATCCTTGGTAAGTTAACATTTTGGACCCTCACTGATATTAAAATAATGGTGGGTGTTCTTCTAGTCAGTTTTCAATACTGACTAGTTACCCTGGAGGTGGAGGGCTGTTCCTGTCTCACCTCCCTTCCCCTCCCCCCCCCCCCCTTTCCATCCCCTCCTTCCCCGTTTCCCGCCTTCCTTTCCTCCCTACCCTCCCCCTCTTTTTTCCCTCTTTTCTCCCCCCCCTCCCCCCTCCTCTCCCCTTTCCCCCCTCCCCTTTCCTCCTTCCCCCTTCCTCCCTTTCCTCCCTTTTTTCCCCCTCTCCCCCCCCTTCTCCCTCTCTCATCCCTCCCCCCTCCTTCCCCCCTTCTCCCCCTTCCCCCTTCCACCTTTTTTCCCTCCTGTCTCCTTTCCTCCCCTCTCCCCCCCCCCCCCTCTTGGTTCTCCTCTGGCCAGTCCACCACAATTTTCACTCTACCTGGGTGGTTCTCATTCATTTATAATTGTTCCGATTATCTAACATTCCCCTATTCTTTTTTATATATTAGTGTGTCCTGCCGTAATTAGCCCCCCGCGCTCGCCCCCGGGGGAACGCCCAATTTTGGGCATCTCACAGTGCCGTTTTAGCCCGAATTGGGCATTGGTTGGTGAGTTATACACACTTATTTCAAATGTATTACTACTCCAATGTTCATGTTACTGTCAATGTGTTTTTCCTGTCTCTATTGTTATTTACCACATATGTTATGTATGTATCACATATGTAACTGTAGTTATTTGATCTTTAGAGAATTCACTTGGACGACTCCTGAAGAAGCGGTCAATCCGCGAAACTGTTGAGGTTACGTTTTCAAGTATTCTAATAACAGCTTTCAACTACCTTTGTTGGCACTTTACAATTTACTATAATTTTGTACTGTAAACAACTGTTATGTGTGAAATCTATATTGCATTTATATAGATGTTTAATATTTGATGTTTTTTGAATAAATTGGAAATTTTATCTTTAATTGTATCAGTGTATATGGTACCGGTATAGTCCAAGTAGTTTTTTTGGGGGGGGGTGAGGTGGGACTCAATTGGAGTAGTCCCTTTGAAACTTTTTCTCCTTCTCCCCTCATTTTTCCTCATCTCATTATTTATTCTTCAAGCATACAGTCAGAAGTATATAAAATTATACAGCTGTATGTTTGTACATCATTATCAGTTGCCATATAGGTACAAATAACAAGAAACTTTACCCAACGTAGGTTAACGTGGACCTTCACCCTCTCTCGGCACTCTCCTCCTCTCCATTATGCTCCCCCTCCACAGCACCGATATCAGTTTTTGTTTTTTTTGTTTACCCACGTGTTTTTTCTTCCATCAAAGTCTCAGCTCGCCCCCCCGGCTTCTGGAATTCAGTGAGGCAAATGGCGCAGTGCCCACTGGTGTCTCCTGGGATGCAGGACATGCAGTCCCATTCAGCAAAGAGGAGAAGGTGGGCCAAAGTGGCGCCTGCATCCGAAAGAGCCGGCAGGTGATCTGACAACATGGCGGTGCCATACCTGTGCAGCCGCTGCAGAGAGGAGGATCCCAGCGGCTCAACGCTGGACCTGCTGGCTAGGTGAGAATGCTTATTGTGCTGAAGAATGTCAACGGTAAGCAGGAAATAAAATGGGGGGGGGGGGAGCGAAAAGGCTACAGTTCCTCTTTAAAGTGGTGTTCCAGCCGAAATTATACTTTTTAAATAAAAATACCCCTATAATACCCCTATAATACACAAGCTTAATGTATTCTAGTAAAGTTAGTCTGTAAACTAAGGTCTGTTTTGTTAGTTTATAGCAGTAGTTTGTTATTTTATAAACTTACAGCAGGCCGTGGCCATCTTAAGTGTGGGCATCTGAAGCCAGACTGTATTTCTTCCTGGATCTCATCCTTGCAGATCTCACACATGCTCAGTGCAGCACAAGCAGTGTAATAGGTTTCAGGCCAGGTTTCCATAGCAACGGCAGTTTCAGAGGAAGTTGCCGCCCCTTCCCAGAAGGCATTGCAAACAGGAAATGATGCGATGGGCCGCGGCCAGGGAGGAGGAAGTGAAAAATGAATACAGCAGATATACAGGAGGTGTTGAGAAAAAATTTTTAAAAATATCCAATTCGTTTACAGTGCACAGTTTAGTGAGGGATGCTGAAGAGTTGTAAAAGTGGGTGGAACTCCACTTTAATGTCTGGAACACCATTTGAATATGTAAATTCTTGTACATCAGGGTTTATTTATGTGATTCCAAAGCAAATTAAATTTTGCACTATTTTCCAACGACATGCATGATGCATGGTCCACTGTTGTCACCTTTAGGAAACCCACCCAAGTGCCATTGAGGCATCACTGGAGTGCATATGCTAGGAATTCGCCCTTGACCTCCATCTCAAAATTCTGGTTGCCTGGCTGTCAATACTTTTAAGTCATTGAAATAGAACAGGCTGACCTATATACACTCTACTTGTAAACAATATGTATAGTAGGTATAAATCATTTAAATACCTACAAAAGTAACTAAGGAAATTATATATATCTTTAATTTAGGTTTACGTGAACCCAATGTTTAATATTTGAAATTTCATGATATTTACCTATATAAACCCTACTGTAAAACAATGAGCTTACTTTATAGATCCTTGTAAACTTACTTTATGTATCTTTATAACATTGTATACTCAATAAACTTATTTTGACAAGGAAATAGAACAGGCATGCGGTCTCCTAAATTGCATATTAGTTTCAGGTCAGTAAGTCAGAAAGGAATGAAGCCAGAGGATCAGTAGCACGGATACCTAAGGGGTCATCAATGGCAGCCTATGCATTTTTTTTCTACCTTTAATACATACAAATTCATTTTTATTTATTTATTTATTTATTTTTGCTAAAAATATGAGAAAGATTATTTTCCATTACCTATTTTCCATGTGCTTGCAGTATTGTAGACATTTATAAAGTACGTTAGCTCTTTTGTGATAGCAGATATTTATAACATGGACTATATATCCCTGTGATGTCTCATCCAGGCAGCTGTCTGCAGTTCATACAACACACACAGCAATAATGACATTCAGCACTAAGAAGAGCCATACCGGCCTGGCCTGTTCAGACAAGATACCAGCTAAGAACGGTTACTGAATTCAGAAAAAATCCTGAAAGATTAATGAAACATCCATTTTTCATCAGTCGGTCTGCTCAATCCCTTTTTGGCTATTGTCTCTAATGGAAACGGAAATGGAAGACTTTCTTCAAAACAGACCCTTGATGTAGCATTTCTGTCTGTAGAACATGAGACCAGCAAAATGGAAGGATTAATGTAATTATTATTCTCCTCTCTTTCACTCCTATAAAGGGTAAAAAAAAAAAGTTCTTAATTAGCAGATACACTAGCAGAATATATTACATAGATACTTGGGACTAATAGAAGACATGCCAAAAACGAGCCTGTAGAAACTGGAAAAAATATTGTCATCATATCGCTAAAATGAACTCACTAGCTTTTGCTGCTTTTAATACAGCTAGATTCTGAGTGGCATTAAAGGTTATATAAAGTGTCTGAATTTAAAAAAAAATTGAACGTCAAGATGAAATCACGACCCGTGGTAAAAAAAGCAACTCATGAAAAATTAAAGCAGTCCGTCCAAAAATAACAAGCTAAAATTGAGTAGCCTATTAAAAGATTAAATAACCAGCCTTTATTTAATTATTACAGGTACTTATACAGCACCATCAATTTATGCAGTGCATTACACATGCACTATATTGTAAAAAGTATTGGGACACTTGCCTTTACAAGCACATGAACTTTAACCACTACAATACCGGACATTTTCACCCTCTTCCCGCCCAGGCCAATTTTCAGTTTATAGCGCTGTCGCATTTTGAATGACAATTGCGCGGTCATGCAACACTGCACCCAAATTATCTTTTTTCCTCACAAATAGAGCTTTCTTTTGGTGGTATTTGATCACCTCTGCGGTTTTTATTTTTTGCGCTAGAAACAAAAGAAGAGTGACAAGTTTGAAAAAAACACAATATTTTTTACATAGTTACATAGTTAGGTTGAAAAAAGACACAAGTCCATCCAGTTCAACCATAAAAAAAAAAAAAAAAAATCGTACAATCCAATATACCCAATACTATACCCACAGTTGATCCAGAGGAAGGCAAAAAACCCCAGCAGAGCATGCTCCAATTTGCTACAGCAGGGGAGAAAATTCCTTCCTGATCCAGAGAGGCAATCGGATTTTCCCTGGATCAACTTTACCTATAAATGTCAGTACCCAGTTATATTATTTTACTTTTTGCTATAATAAATATCCCAATTTAAAAAAAAAAAAAAAAAAAATCTTTCTCAGTTTAGGCCAATATGTATTCTTCTACATATTTTTGGTAAAAAAAAAATCACAATAAGCGTATTTTGATTGGTTTGCGCAAAAGTTATAGCGTCTACAAAATAGAGGATAGCTTTATGGCATTTTTCTCATTCTTTATTTTTTTACTAGTAATGGCGGTGATCTGCGTTTTTGTTTTGTGACTGCTACATTGCGGCGGACACATCGGATACTGTTGACACTATTTTGGGACCATTCACAGTTATACAGTGATCGGTGCTATAAAAATGCACTGATTACTGTATAAATGTCACTGGCAGGGAAGGGATTAACACTAGGGGGCGATCAAGGGGTTAAATGTATTACCTAGTGAGTGATTCTAACTGTAGGGGAGGGGACTCACAAGGGGAGGAGACCGATCGGTGTTCCTCTGTACTGGGAACACACGATCGGTCTCGTCTCACCTGACAGGACATGGATCTGTGTGTTTACACACACAGATCCACGGTCCTGCTCTGTTATCGGGCAATCACTAGTGCCCGGCAGACATCGTGCCCGGCAGACATCGCACTGGCTCCCGAGACGCGCGCTCCCTAGATGGCCGGGAAGCCCAGGACGTCATATGACGCCCGCCCAGGATGGGAGATCCCTCTTGTGGACGTCATTTGACTATGGGCGGGATGTCAAGTGGTTAAAGGATAAGTTCACTTTTTTTTTTTTTCTAAATTCCAGCCCCCTATGTACCAATATAGCATTAATGTACATTTGAAAGCTTTCCATTAAATATAAAGACACTTACTTCACTTGTCCTCATCAATGTTTCCAAACGTATCCATTAGTTTTGCCTTACTTCCTGGACAGACTTTAGGTCATGACACAGGAAGGATTTGACCAGCTGACCTCATTAGCACACAACCTGCATCATCCACCCTTCCTCCTACCCACCCACTTCCAGGTGCATGTTTTTTACACCAAACACAGAAGCAAAAAACGAGTGACAATTACTGCAAAAAGCATAGTAAAAAAACATGCAACCCACAAAATGCCAAAATGTCCCATAAGCCACATGTAGTGCAGCCCATTGAAATCAACAGGTTTCTCTATTGGTGTCAAAGGAAAAATGAGCATCATCCACCCTCCTACCTACCCACCCACTTCCAGGTGCACTTTTTTTAAATGAAATGCAATCAATCAGTGATTGCACTTACTTCACTGTCCTCATGGATGTTTGTACAATCAGATTGTATAGTGTATGGCCATCTTTATACACCTAAAATTACTAGTTGTGCTTTCAGTGGCAATAACTGTTAAAGCGAAGATCCACACAAAAATGGAACTTCCGCTTTTCAGAACCCTCCCCCCCTCCGGTGTCACATTTGGCACCTTTCAGGGGGGAGGGGGTGCAGATACCTGTCTAAGACAGGTATCTGCACCCACTTCCTGGCATAGACTCCCAGGGGAGTCTACGCCTCTTCCCGTCCCTCCGCGCTGTCTCCTGGGAAACACACGGGTCCCAGGAGATAGCGGGGAGCAGTTACGACGCGCAGAGCGACTCGCACATGCGCAGTAGGGAACCAGAAAGTGAAGCCGCAACATTTCACTTCCTGATTCCCTCATCTAGGATGGCGGCGGCAGCTACCGGGAGTCGAGCGAGTGATCGGCGTCGGCTGCCGACCTCGCTGGACCCTGGGACAGGTAAGTGTCCATTTAGTGAAAGTCAGCAGCTGCAGCATTTGTAGCTGCTGGCTTTTAATATTTTTTTTTAGGTGGACTCCCTCTTTAAGGACACACCAAACACAGAAGCAAAAAACGAGTGGCAATTGCTGCAAAAAGCACAGTAAAAAAACACGCAAACCACAAAACGCGAAAATGTCCCATAAACCACATGTAGTGCAGCCCATTGAAATCAACAGGCTTCTCTATGGGTGTCAAAGGAAAAACGAGCTAAAAAAAAAAAAAAAAACGCATGTGGGAATGTGAGTGCCCGCTATGCAGAGATGTGAAGGGTGTTTGACAGCTCAGTGTTTCTGTCCACTCCCTTCTATGTACTTGTATAAAGATGGCCATACACTATGCAATCTGATTGTATATTGCAATATAATGCATCAAAACCTATTATATGCTACTTTAATTGCTATGAGCCCACCAATGCACTAAAGTGCACACAAAACGTACACATCATATGTTTCAAAATGCTATGCACATGTGTATTAGTGTGTGCAATAAAGTGGTAGTAAACCCTTACATATACACAATAAAGTGACTGGCCTCAGGTGTCACACAGAGAAGAAACAAATCCTGTACCTGTTTATCGGCTGTATTGGTGTACACAGCCTATTGCATTAGGGTGTGCTCTCCAGAGCACAAACACACATGCGTGTATATCATGGACGATGCCGGTTGAGCAAAGATTGGTGTCAGTAGGGCAGTGGATGGCGTCAGTAGTTTTTAATTTTTATTACTTTTACAATATTACGGTATTTTATGGCTTATAAGATGACCTTTTACACTTAAAAAAGGGCCAAAAAGCGGGGGTCGTCTTATACGCCGGGTATAGAATGCAGCCCCCTGTATGTCAGCCCGCCGGATGTGCGGTAATACTGTATGTAGCGTTGGCTAAATACAGTATACACTGCTGAGCCAATCTCAGTGAGCGATGTATTCTATTAATGATTACAGAGCCTGCTCAGATTGGAGTAACAACCTCTGCCAATCCGAGCAGGCTACATACAGTAGCCTGCTCGGATTGGCTTTGAGGGTCAGAGAGGCGCGGGCTGATGTTGTTACAGCCTCTGCCAATCCGAGCAGGCTTTGTATTTATTAATAGAATACATCGCTCGCCGTGATTGGCTCAGCGCGATATGGCTCCAGCTCCAGCAAGAAGAAGGAAATATATTAAATATGAAGCCTCGGAAGGGGGGTCGTCTTATACAGTAAGTATAGGCAAAAACTGTTGAAAATGAGTAACATTAGGGGGTCGTCTTATACGCCGGAAAATACGGTATTATTTATTAATTTTTTTTTTTTTAATGTATGAGCCCCGTTGTGGAGCTTTAGTGAAATATTAAGGGTTTAAACAGGCCCCGAATGTCTCACTTTTGAGACAGAGAAAGAAACTGAAGAAAGAGATTCCCAAGTCCCTTTCTCTGCAGCCTGCAGTAAACATAGTTTATTATGCTTCAGTTAAGAATGAAGACAGCGATCAGAACAGATCACTCACTGTGTTCATTCAGAAAAGGAAGGCTGGTTAATGAAATATTTACCAGCCCCTTACCTGCTTCTGATAGGAGGAAAGCTGGCAGTACTGCAGGGGGAATCGGCACTGCACAGGGTGATTAGGGATTTCCCAGGCACACCCGGCACACTCTGTGCGCACGCCAGTTTTCTCGCCTCTGCAGCCACCCAAAGTACACATTTTATACAGTATTTCTGAGCTCTAGCAGGCAGAGGGCGAGGATTTAGCATCTTACAGAGCAGGGAGCTGAGTGTAATCTAAGACCTGAGTGGGAAAGAACACGTGCCCCTCTACAAAGTCTCAAAGGGAGACATGCACAGCTGAGGCTGTCAATCACTCTCTGTGTGCTGTAGGTGAATCGGGCCATCCTCTGCGATTATGTGGTGTCGGTATAACCTGTCAGCAGTGGCTTATGCAAATAGCAGAGGGAATAGATAGCAGATAAGAACAACTGCTTTGGATTGAGCCCAGTATGCATAGAGGGATATATATTTTTTACTAAGCATTTCAGATGTTTACAACCACTTTAATATGCAACGGTGTGAATAGGCCTTTATAGTTTCCTTTTAAAGATAACTCTCACCCCAAATTTACCTGCTAACACTGAATAAAATATACTTAACTTGTCTCTCTACCCTTAAAATGAACAAAACTATGCCCAACAAAAGGCAGATGAACAGAAAATGACTAGTCACTGGTATTGCCTGTGATCTTCATTCAGCTGATCTCTCCCCACCACTGATCTTCCATGTTTTGTTATGCACTGTCTCTCTGTGTACACGCGGCCATCTTGGTAGAGGCAGAGCTTTGCTTCCTCAAGTCAGAGCTTCCAGCAAGAAGAACAGTGAGCAGCACAGTAGTGATATCTCAAAATCCTGCTACAAATCTGGTGAGACTAGCAGTCAGAGACAGTAGTACTTTAGATCCCACATTGAAGATATACTGTACAGCTATAATGCTGTAGGAACAGGAGAGCATAGGCACACTCACATACCAAGAAGTGCTCTGATAACTATAAGGAGGAATTACAGGTAAAAGGCGTTTCAGGGTACTATTTAGGCATAATTAACATTTCTAAATGTTCCCTATAACTTGCCAAAATTTCACTTTAAAGCGGAGTTCCACACAAAAATGGAACTTCCGCTTTTCGGAACCCTCCCCCCCTCCGGTGTCACATTTGGCACCTTTCAGGGGGGAGGGGGGTGCAGATACCTATCTAAGACAGGTATTTGCAGAAGATGGCGATGTAGACTACATGAACTGTCTTAGCTCCTCGGTGGGGGATGCAGAAGAAAGGCAAAGGCTGGAAAGAATCTAGTATTACTTACGTTTGGTATACATTATTTAAAAATACATTAGGAATTTAGTTAATTTGGGGGGAAAGGGGGGTGTGTCTAGAAGGACTGTCTAGAAGAACATATGAAAAGTCCACTTTGGTTGGCCAGCCTCCGTTGAATAGTTAATCGTGGGATGGTAAACGGAAGTACAACAAAATCTTAACAGCCATAATAAAAGAAGACAGAGACTACTTGTAGATAGAAAAGGTCATGGTTTGTATTAAGTTTTACCATAATATAATATAACCAAACTTCAAATTAAGATAAACAACACAAATAGGTTGAGCTTTCAAAGCACAGGCCAGCATAACCAAAACACAAATATTTGTTAAAAGGAAATCTATGGTCACAACATACGCTTTAATTTTATATCATCAGCATTGTAATATCAATACAAACAAAAGTTGTATCTGATAATCTGATTTAAACTTACTTAAATCTCTTTTCATGTTGCCTGCATATCTTTTCACTTTCTGGATTCCCTGCATGCTAATCAGCTTCTCCTCTACTGTTTACTTTCCATTTCTAAGGACTACATATCCCATGGTACCTTGCTGCCTGCAAGCAGTGATTCCTGTGCTGACTTCACATCCTGAAACTCCTCCTCTCAACATCTCTGTAGTCAGAAAACTGTGAAATGTGTGACACAGCAGTACCTATCCACAGGACATAGTGACTACGTGTCACAGAATTCATGGAAATAAATATGTGCTGATCTTCACAAAGAATCTTCAGTACCATACAGATTAGGAGGAGTGGTCTAGAAAATCTTGAAAGACAATGGCAATGAATTAAATTATTGTACATTTTGATTATAGATATTGTGATAGTGGAGTGTCCCTGGTGTTTGTCGCCCAGGATTCTCAACTAGGCAGGTTGAGGGGCTCGAGAGTGCTTGTTTAATTTGGAGGAAACTGTTTTTTCAGTTTCCTTGGTGGTTGGTAAAACTCAGTTTTGGATCTGGAGTCTGGAGATTTCGTAGTGACCTGGGTAGGATGAAATCTCCAGTCCTGGGACCAGATTTTGAGAACAGCCAGCACACTGATTATGCAGGTGTGTGCAAGGCTTTTTGTAGATCAGGACTAGGGTTCTGGACTCCAGCCTCCCATGGAGTCTACGTGGGTGCAAGGGAGTAGCCACAAGTGTACACGGACATGAACTTTAATGGCATCCCAGTCTTAGTCCGTAGGGTTCAATATTGAGTTGGCCCACCCTTTGCAGCTATAACAGCTTCAACTCTTCTAGGTAGTCTATCCACAAGGTTTAGGAGTGTGTCTATGAGAATGTTTGACCATTCTTCTAGAAGCAAATTTGTGAGGTCAGGCACTGATGTGGCTGAGAAGGCCTGGCTCTCAGTCTCCGCTCTAATTCATCCTAAAGGTTTTCTATTGGGTTGAGGTCAGGACTCGCTCATCCATGTCTTTATGGACCTTGCTTTGTGCACTGGTCCAAATCATATGGTGGAGGGGAGATTATGGTGTGGGGTTGTTGTTCAGGGGTTGGGCTTGGCCCCTTAGTTCCAGTGAAGAGAACTCTAAAGGCGTCAGCATACCAAGACATTTTGGACAATCTCATGCTCCCAACATTGTAGGAACAGTTTAGGGGTGGCCCCTTCCTGTTCCAACATGACTGAGCAAAGCGAGGTCCATAAAGACATGGATGAGCGAGTTTGGGGTGGAGGAACTTGACTGGCCTGCACAGAGTCCTGACCTCAACCTGATAGAACACCTTTGGGATGAATTAGAGTGGAGACTGCGAGCCAGGCCTTCTTGTCCAACCTCAGTGCCTGACCTCACAAATGCGCTTCTAGAAGAATGGTCAAACATTCCCATAGACACACTCCTAAACCTTGTGGACAGCCTTCCCAGAAGAGTTGAAGCTGTTATAGCTGCAAACGGTGGGCCAACTCAATATTGAACCCTACGGACTAATGCCCTGTACACACGATCGGACATTGATCGGACATTCTGACAACAAAATCCATCGGATTTTTTCCAGACGGATTTTGGGCCAAACTTGTCTTGCATACACTCGGCCGCACAAAGTTGTCGGAAAATCCGATCGCTCTAAACGCGGTGACGTAAAACACGTACATCGGGACTATAAACGGATCAGTAGCCAATAGCTTTCATCTCTTAATTTATTCTGAGCATTGTGCATCGGATTTGTGCACACACGATCGGAATTTAAACGATGGGATTTTGTTGTCGGAAAATTTTATATCCTGCTCTCAAACTTTGTGTGTCGGAAATTCCAACAGAAAAAGTCCGATGGAGCCCACACACGATCGGAACTTCCGACAACACAATCTGATCGCACTTTTTCCATCGGAAAATCCGACTGTGTACAGGGCATTAGACTGGGATGCCATTAAAGTTCATGTGCGTGTAAAGGCAGGCGTCCCAATACTTTTGGTAATGTAGTGTATGTGTTCACCTTTTATTTTATGTATACATTTTTGTGTGGGGATTGATAGGCCGCTTCTTGGTGATTTGTTACATATGGACATTCTGAGACACACATGGATGGCCCCACACGACGTCATTGTATGACGAAACGCGCGTTGGGCGGACAGGACGCACTGGCGTACCACGTGTGGTTCCCGGAGTGTCACGGGCGCTCGCAAGCCGGCCGGCTACTTGTGATTGACTTTTATCCATGCTTGTAAGTGTTACTCTTTTTTATTAATAAACCATTTATATGGTATCACACTATGGGAAGTCCTTTTTCTTTCATGCCTTGATGACACGGTACCTAAGGGCCCCTTCCATGTAATTGAACGGTGTGCTGATCCTAGATCAGTGTTTTCTGAGAGTGTGTATTTCTGATTTCCCAAGGAAAGGCCCTGACTGGGTTTATAGCCGCAAGCTCACCCTTGCTTGCCTCTGGTAAGCGTGCATTTGTTTTGGTGATTCACATTCACTGGTGATGGAAGACTGCACTTTCTTATTCTGAACCCAGCTAACGGCAGGCTGTTTGGATTCTTATGCAACTTTTGCCTTTTTTGTTATCACCTTATTTGGTTCCTTTTTTCTTTTTTGTGCATACCATATTGTTTTTAATGTGACAATTTCTCATACACCATGTTCATTTTTTAGCGCAGCTATTGTTTAGTATTTTAGTACACATGGATGATTTAATAGTTCATAGAGTCTGTGAACAGATCTTTGGTGTAAATGAATTTAGTTAGTAAGTACTGGGAGACTACGAACCTTTTATTGTCAGATCTGTAGTCAGAACATGCTCTAGGTAATTGAACCTGCTTATATCAGTAAGCATAACATCAAAGATCTGTTAACATAATAAAATGATGCCTATGAAGCTCTCACCGTAGGCTTGGTACTTGTCCACTCTTTAAAATCTACCAAAAATGTTTGCAATTGAATGAACTGTATGTATGCAAATACTCAGTCTTTTGCCAGCATCTTCCAACGTTAACTTTTCTTCTTTCTACTAAAGATCTGTTGATTATAACATCAAAATTGACAATGTCCACCAGTATACCTTTAGAAAAGGTTTAGGAAGGAAATGTCTGCTATTTGTGCTCTGGTGTGGATACATCCTACCCTCATGCTCATCTCCAGAATTGTGTGTCCAGGTGATTTTGGTTTAGATAACTTACATCTGCAGATAACTCATCACCTGGCCAGCTTCAAACAGCAGCATCATGTGGGTGACATGACATCAAACGAAAAGGGGTCACAGAGGTTTGTGTTGGGTTTATCGGTTACGAATACTGAGGCAAAAGGGCCATCGTCGTTCTGTGTTTATGATCTCAGGACCGTATCCACGAAACACAGCAATTTAGACCAATAATAAGACAAAATAGATTCCAGTTCCAGGGGCTGGTATGAAAGTGAACTTGGTTGCGTGATGCGTGGAAGGAGGCATAGAGGTCAGTGTATTGTCAGGGCCCCAGGGCGATTCTCCCTCTGTCTTCACCAACGCATTCCTTTTCGTGTTTCTGTCCCATCCTAGAGGATCTTGCTCTAAATGGCTTCAAACTCTGTCAAAAAGACAAATGTCCTTGTTGAGTCACAGGAATGATTAATAGCCTGCTAAACAAATTAATGGGGGTTAAATAGAATTTTTTTAAGGAACCGAGGTTAAAGAAGATGGTAATTGTGGAAGGACCACTGCTCCTGGGCATTACATGTCCGAGCTTTTATCAGAAGAGACGTGCCAATATGCTGAGCGCAGCTCTTCGCTGTAGACAGGATGGTTGTCATTTCTGCTGTACAGCTAGCTGAGATCTTCTCCACTTTCTGCTGAGCTGGGTGAAAGTAATCACTAACCAGATAGAGGTAGTAGGTCTAACCTTTAACTGACATGGAGATATCACCTGTAATTCACTAGATTGCTGGTTTGGTTTACATGTAGCCATAAAGCGGAGTTCCAGCCTAAATTACAACAATTATAGATGACCGTACCCCCATTCATTATCAGATACTTTTTTTTTTTTTTTTTCATTTTCTACCTTTTTTTTGTAGTCTAATGCCGCGTACACGCGATTGTATTTTCCGACGGGAAATGTTGGATGTGAATTTGTTGGCGGTAAGTCCAACCGTGTTCCTTAGAAAGACTTCTGCGCTACTAACTTAAAATGTGTAATAAATAGTGTGGGTAATGCTGCAAGATCAAAATAGTGAACACTACTCACTACAAAATAACTTGAAATGATGCACAATAAAAAACAATTGTGTAAGTGACCTCGCGCAATGCCCCTATGCAAACTGTTGCAATAAATAAACAATAAATATTTAGATGCACAAATAAAATTAGAATCAAAACAAGTGTTGCGGTTCTACTCTTCAAAGTAGATGTTTGGCGCAACAGTATTTATTTTAATGTAAGCGGATATTTTTAAATAAAATTTTTTTGGCTAAACGTTATCACCCTATTGGAGACCCTTTTCATTACCTTTTATGTGGAGTCCAATAACCATAGGGAGGGATCTCTCCCCATAAACGGAACGGATCGGTACCATCAACCCGGCCACAGTGACTGCATCTTTAAAGAATATATACAGGCACATATACTGTGTCATTAAGGTGAGAGTTCTGTGAGCACTTAGCGGGGATGTAACAACACGAAAGTCACCAGATCTTCTATCAACGCATGTTCACTTTAATTGATCACTATTTATTTAATATATTAGCACTTCAGTCACAGTTTAATACACGTATGGACTAATATTTATTTACACACCAGATGTACTCTGTTTACTTATTACTTTGAAGAGTGGAACTGCAACACTTGTTTTAATTCTAATTTTATTTGTGCATCTAAATATTTATTGTTTATTTATTGCAACAGTTTGCATAGGGGCATTGCGCGAGGTCACTTTTCGCCAACAAATGTTGGCTAGCATGCTCTCAAATTTTCCACCAACAGATGTGTGTTGTTGGACTTTCCGATCGTGTGTACACAAGTCCATCGGACAAAAGTCCTAAGTACAAACACGCATTCTCGGAATCAAAGACGAGCCGGAAGCGCTCGGTCTTGTAAAACTAGTGTTCGTAATGGAGATATCACGTGACTATTGAACTTCCTTTCTATCGGCTCGCCATACGTCTTGTACGTCACTACGTTCGTAATTGTTGGCCAACATTTGTGTGACCGTGTGTATGCAAGACAAGTTGGAGCCAACAACCTTCAAACAAAATTCCACGGTTTTGTCATCGGAAAGTCTGATTGTGTGTATGGGGCATAGAGGCTGCACTTCCATCCAACCTCGCTGCGGCAAGGAACGTCGTATCCGCTTTTCCATTGGCTCCTGGAATAGCTGTGTCATCAACCCCAGGAGTCAATGGGCATCCCCTGCTGCTAGAATCGCTATATTTTCCCAACCGGACATGACACAATGCTAGTCAGAGACAGACACCATTTTTAATTTGAGAATTAACTGGGAACGTTTTGATCCTGTGTTCGTGTAAAGCAGGAACATGGATCATTGCCTTCCACTAGTCAAAGCACCTCCCACACAGTGAGAAACACAGGCTAGGCACATAGTTAACCCTTTGATAGCCCTTGATGTTAACTCCTTCCCAGCCAGTGTCATTAGTACAGTGACAGTTCATATTTTTAGAACTGATCACTGTATTAGTGTCACTGGTCCCCAAAAAGTGTCAAAAGTGTCAGTTAGGTGTCCGATTTTTCCACTGCAATATCACAGTCCTATTATAAGTCGCAGATCGCCGTCATTACTAGTAAAAAAACAAAAAAAAAAATAAATACAAATATTCCATAGTTTGTAGACGCTATAACTTTTGTGCAAACCAATCAATATACACTTATTGGAATATATGTATATATGGAATATGTAGCAGAATACATATTGGCCAAAATAATGAATGAATGAAATTAGATTTGTTAAATTTTTTTATTGGCTATGTTTTATAGCAGAAATTAAAAAATATATTTTTTTTTTCAAAATTGTTTTTTTTGTTAAGAGCGCAAAAAATAAAAACCGCAGAGGTGATCAAATACCACCAAAAGAAAGCTCTATTTGTGGGAAAAAATAACAAAAATTCTATTTGGGTACAGTGTCACACGACCGCGCAATTGTCAGTTAAAGTAACGCAGTGCCGTATCACAAAAAAATTCCTGGTAGTGATTGGGGGGGGGGGGGGGGGGGTAAATCTTCCGAAGGTCAAGTGGTTAAACAAATGCATTCCTTGATTTCTATATAAATTTTTTCCGATTCTTTTACATTTGTTACTATGTCCATTCAGAGATTCGTATACATTCGAATCTGAAATTTTCGTCAAAAAACTAATCGAAACGAAACACACTTGACCTACTTTAGGACCCTTTTACACTGTTGCTTTTTAACGCACATAGGGGGTTATTTACGAAAGGCAAATCCACTTTGCACTACAAGTGCAAACTATAAGTTCAAAGTGCACTTGAAATTGCACTGAAAGTACACTTGGAAGTACAGTCGCTGTAGATCTGAGGGGGACATGCAAGAAAAATAAAAAACAGCATTTTAGCTTGCACATGATTGGATGATAAAATCAGCAGAGCTTCCCCTCATTTCAGATCTACCCCTCAGATTTACGACTGCACTTCCAAGTGCACTTTTAGTACAATTTCAAGTTCACTTTGCACTTATAGTGCAAAGTGGATTTGCCTTTCGTAAATAACCCCCATAGTCTAGCACACTATAATAAAGACAATGGGGGGGGGGGATTTACTAAAACTGGAGCACTCAGAATCTGGTGCAGCTGGGCATGGTAGCCAATCAGCTTCTAACTTCAACTTGCTCAATTAGGCTTTGACAATAAAACCTGGAAGCTAATTGGTTTCTTTGCTGAGCTGCACCAGATTTTGCAACATGTAGCTGTAGTAAATAACCCCCAATGTCTTTTCCCGGCTCAGCACTGTAGTTCATTGTGGTTTTGAAAATACAACATGTCCATTGTTTTCTGCGTTTTAGTGCATTGGAAGGTCCATTGAAAACAATGTTAGCATATCAAAATGCATATAACATACCTTTTGATGAATTAGCAACAAGTATTAACAAGCCATGGTCAATAACTGTTAACGGTATCAGCTCCAAATTCTGCATTCAAAAACACATTGAAAGTGTGCACCAAAGTGTGTCAAAACATGTCAATGCATAAAGGGAACGCATGACAACACACCCACTGAACGCTCCAAAAAAATTGCCTCTATTCACATGAATATATCTAAATGGGCCTAATTAATTTGATTTTTATTTCACAAACTTTTTCACAATTTGCAAGTGTCGTTTTTAACTCTTACAAACCACTTCTCGGATTTCCTGGCTTTCCTGTAAATGGCTGTCTCATCATGGAATTTTGCCAGAAAACTGGTTAAACAAGATGTTCCAAACCCATTTTGGTTCTCAATGTCTTTATAATTTGGCTTTACACCAAGGTTATCTCTAAATGTCAACCTTCTCTTGTCTCAGAAGCCTGGACGGGGTCTTGTAAGTCAAAGCTAGGAAGACCTGAGCACTGGTGGAATAAAAGTACATATTCACACATTCTTAAGGTTGAGTGGAGCGTGAACTGGGCTGAGAAGCTCTGTCACTCAGAGGATGCGAGAGGTGATCTATTATCTGCAGGCAGAGAGAGAAGCCTGCAAGCACAGGTAACATCCAGGCATCAATCTTACTCAGCAGAGGAGAGGTGATGAAATATAAAATCTTTGTCTTCTGCAGTCCCATGATTGATGGTGGGACAGGATCTGAAAGGTGAGTGGATTAAGCGACTGGCTGTGTACACGTCGAGGAGTGGATGGGAAGTGTAAAGGTTGTCCCTCTGTCATTATAACGTCCTCGTTCCATTAGTACATTCATAATTACCTATGTCCTCTCTGGTTGCCCTAAGGCCTGGTTTGTGGCCAGAGAAAAGGGCAGAGGGCAGAAAAGGGCACTTTGGTACTTAGAGCATACTGCTTGACACACTACATAACTATGCAGTATTAAAGCAACAATTAAACATGTACTTGTGCCTTGCTTTTTAACTGCCGGTTCACACAGGGGCAACACGACTTGCAGGCCGACTCACAGAGGCGACCTGCACACGACTTCAGCGGCGACTTGCAAAACGACTTCTGTATAGAAGGCAATGCAAGTCGCCTGAAGTCGCCCCAAAAGTAGTACAGGAACCTTTTTCTAAGTCGGAGCGACTTGCGTCGCTTCTTTTAGAACGGTTCCGTAGTACAGAACGGGACGCGACTTGTCAGGCGGCTAAGTCGCCTGACAAGTCGCCCCTGTGTGAACCGGGGATTAGCCTCGATTCACACAGGGGCAACACGACTTCAGCGCGACTTTGCAAGGCGACTTCAACGCGTCTTCAACGTGACTTCAGCGCGACTTTAAGCAACTTACAACGCGACTTCAAGTCGCCTCCAGGACAGGCGACTTTGGCTGTGGACAATCACAGAATAATCAGCTCTCTGGGAGGGAGGGGTTTGCCTGGGTAAACTCATTTCTTTTCCTGTAAAGTCGCTTCAATATTGATGGAGATCCGACTTGGAGGCGACTTCCATTGAATTCTATGGGTACAGGTCGCCTACAAGTCGGATTGAAGTAGTACAGGAACCTTTTCTGAAGTCGGAGCGACTTCAGTAGTGTAAATTAAGACGCTCTCATTGACTATAATGCAAATCTCTAAGTAAAGCGACTTGGGACGACTTGAGGGCTTACAAGTCGGATCCCAAGTCGTTGTAGTGTGAACCGACCCTAAGACCCCTTTCACACTGGAGCGGTTTTCAGGCGGTATTGCACTAAAAATACCGCCTGAAAACCGCCCCTAAACAGCCACCGCTGTTTGTTCAGTGTGAAAGCCCGAGGGCTTTCACACTGAAGCGGTACGCAGGCAGGGCGGTGAAAAAAGTCCTGCAAACCGCTTTTTTGGAGCGGGGAAGGAGCGGTGTATTCACCGCTCCTTCCCCGCTCCTGCCCATTGAAATCAATGGGACAGCGCGGCTATACCGCGGCAATACTGCGGCTATAGCCGCGCTGTACGAGGTATTTTAACCCTTTTTCGGCCGCCAGCGGGGGGTAAAACCGCACCGCTAGCGGCCGAATACCGCTGCAAGAACGACGGTACAGCAGCGCTAAAAATAGCGCTGTTGTACCGCCGAAGCCCCCACCGCCCCAGTGTGAAAGGGGCCTTAGGGTAAAGTAACAAGCTCCCTCACCTGCTGCTGATAATTGCTTTCCTTGAGAATCTTCCGATTTAACAGTTGTCAAGGGAAGAGGGAAGGGATGAAGGTTCTTAGCTAAGCTTTAGTGCCAACCAAGCCAACTTATGCCGCGTACACACGATCGGACATTCCGACGACAAATGTTCGCAGCTTGTTGTCGGAAATTCCGACCGTGTGTAGGCTCCATCGGACATTTTTTGTCGGAATTTCCGACAACAAAAATTTGAGAGCTGGTTCTCAAATTTTCCAACAACAAAATCCGTTGTCGAAAATTCCAATCGTGTGTACACGATTCCAGCGCACAAAATTCCACGCATGCTCGGCAGAAGAGCCGCACTGGCTATTGAACTTCATCTTTCTCGGCTCGTCGTACGTGATGTACGTCAGCGCATTCTTGACGATCGGAATTTCCGACAACATTTGTGCGACCGTGTGTATGCAAGACAAGTTTGAGCCAACATCTGTCGGAAATAAATCCAGGATTTTGTTGTTGGAATGTCCGATCGTGTGTACGTGGCATTACAGTTTCAATGGAGATTTTGGCTTGGCTCTGGCAAACAAAGGGGGTTGGGGGGAGTGCAAGGAAGGTAAATATTAGGAATGCATTGATCTATCAGGTGAACCTGTTACCAAGTGTAGCCCTCTTTTGGGGGAGTATGACGAAATGATCCTCCCCAAATGGGATATTATGCTAAACTTGTCAGTAAATACTTGTAGGTAAAGAGAACCAGAACCTTTGTTGAAGGGAGGGTTTATTAGTTGGCAGTGCCTTCACCCACGACAGGGCCTCTTTGAACAGACGGGATTCCCTTCTTGGGAAATTAACCAGTAATCTAATCAAAGTAATTGGGAGCAATTAAAGGAGAAGTACAGCCACTCCTGTGACCTGTTTTCAGCAGGTCTAGCCTTGGGAAAGATCGAAACCATATGGTCAGGAGATGCCCAGACCGGCACCCAGCTCAGCCTCTCGGAGAGCTACTGAGAGCCTGAGCTAACCACTCCTGCCCCTTCCACAGCCCAGCGCTCCAGTGAGCGCGGGGGGGGCAGATCAGAGAGCCGGTGACTGACAGTCACCAGCTCTCTGCTCAGGGAGCACTGAGAAATGAGTAATCAGTGGTGTTTTATTATTCGGTTCTTACCCTTAGAGCCGGCGGAGGACAGATGCAACATCGGACCAATCCTGCATCCCCCTAGGTAAGCATGATTTTAAAAAAAATAAATCCTATATTCCTAATAATACTACATACATCCAATGTACAAACAGTTATTATTGAGTCCAACAAGATTCATGAGGGAATTGTGCACGTATACCCGGGTAAATATAGATATTATTAAAGATACCACCAGATAAATGTTCAAAGTTCAGTTGCAGGGACTACTGAGGATGTTTGCAATGTGACGTCCATCTTGGTGTAGGAGATCTGAAGACAAGATCTGCAATGATGTGGAGACCCTCTAGTCCAGTGTTTCTCAACTCCAGTCCTCAAGGTGCCCCAACAGGTCATGTTTTCAGGCTCTCCATTATTTTGCACAAGTGATTTGATCGGTTTCACTGCCTTAGTGATTACCACAACTGTTTCATCTGTGGTTAATCATGAAAACATGACCTGTTGGGGCTCCTTGAGGACTGGAGTTGAGAAACACTACTCTAGCCATTGTCCAACCAGTCTGGAATCCTGCAGAAGTCCTGGTGTGACACTGGAACACAGGGTCAGCTTATATACTCTGTGTCTTAGTCCCTAGTAGCTTCTAACCTGCCATGCAACTGGACTGCTAACTACCAAGTAGATACCTAACCTGGCTCTAGAGTATGCTCATTTTTGAGCCCCAAGCTAAAACTAGCTATAGAATACCAGTCTAGTAGGGACAGAGTAAACTAAAATAACAAGGGCTACCTACAGTGCCTTGCAAAAGTATTCACCCCCTTGGCATTTTTCATGTTTTGTTGCTTCACAACCTGGAATGAACATGGATTGTTTGAGGATTTGCATCATTTAATTTACAGAACATGCCCACAACTTTGAAAATTATTCTTTTTTTTTTTTATTGTGAAGCAAACAACAAATATGACAAAATAACAGAAAAAGTCAATGTGCATAACTATTCACCCCCCTAAAGTCAATATTTTGTAGAGCCACACTTTACGGCTATCACAGCTCCAAATCGCTTTGGATAAGTCTCTATGAGCTTGCCACATCTTACCACTGGGATTTTTGCCCATCCCTCCTTGCAAAACTGCTCCAGCTCCTTCAAGTTGGATGGTTTGCGCTTGTGAACAGCAATCTTTAAGTATGACCACAGATTTTCTATTGGATTGAGGTCTGGGCTTTGACTAGGCCATTCCAACACTTTTAAATGTTTCCCCTTAAACCACTCAAGTGTTGCTTTAGCAGTGTGTTTGGGGTCATTGTCATGATGAAAGGTGAACCTCCATCCTAGCCTCAAATCACACACAGAGTGTGTGATTTAGCACCATCCATCTTTTACTCAACCCTGACCGACTGCTGATAAACATCCACACAGCATGATGCTGCCACCACCATGTTTCACTGTGGGGATGGTGTTCTTTGGGTGATGTGAAGTGTTGGGTTTGCGCCAGACATACCGTTTTCTTTGATGGGCAAACAGTTCAATATTAGTCTCATCAGACCAGAGCACCTTCCTCCATACATTTTGGGAGTCTACCACATGCCTTTTTGCGAACTCAAAACATGCCAATTTGTTTTTTAATGAAAGTAATGGCTTTCTTCTGGCCACTCTGCCATAAATCCCAACTCTATGGAGCGTTCGGCTTATTGTCGTCCTAAGTACAGATACTCCAGTCTCTGCTGTGGAACTCTGCAGCTTCTCCAGGGTTACCTTAGGTCTCTGTGCTCCTCTATGATTAATGCCCTCCTTGCCCGGTCCGTGAGTTTTGGTGTGCAGCCGTCTCTTGGCAGGTTTGCTGTTGTGCCATGTTCTTTCCATTTGGTTATGATAGATTTGATGGTGCTCCTAGGGATCATCAAAGATTTGGATATTTTTTTTATAACCTAACCCTGACTTATACTTCTCAACAACATTGTCCCTTACTTGTTTGGAGAGTTCCTTGGTCTTCATGGCATACATTACAGACATAAAACTTTGAAATAAATAGTAGCTCTAAAGATCACAAGCTCCACCCATTGATTGTCTTAATTGACCGCAGGCAATTATCCAAAAAAGAGAACCAGATGCAATACATATAGGGTGATCCATGAGTATGCCATTCATTTTCACACACACCTTGTAGTGACAATATGCACATGTATGTACACACACGCATGTACACACACGTGCATACATTTATACACTTATAGACATATGCATAAAGAAGCACACCATAAAATTCAAAAAACATTAAATAAAAAAATGAAAATAATAATCCAGGTATGTGAAAAAAAACAGAAGAGAGGAAGGAAAAGAGAGAGAGGAGGCTCTGGGGAGAGGCATTCTTAATGTAAGTGCAAGTGCAGATCGCACCTCAGGTTTAACCCCCGAGTAGATCTAGTTTTTAATCTAAAAATCCACCATGCTTCACTCCCCAGTAGCCTTCTCTCCCTATCACCTCCTCTGGGCAAGTGAGACAACCGTTCTATTCCTCTGAAGTGAAATGAGGAAAGATCGCCCTGATGACATTCTCTAAAGTGACGTGTTGCATTCAAAATATTTCTAGCATTTGGGTTATTTGTGTCACAGTAATGTTCACCTATACGGGCTCTCAAAGGACATGTGGTACAGCCTACATATTGGAGGCTGCATGAAAGACAGGTAGACAGGTAGATCACATAGTTTGTACCACAGTTGATGTATTGCTGTATAATGAACTCTTCATCTGTGGCTGTGGCACAGATGTTTTACTAAAAGGACACAAATTAGAGTACCTAGCAGTTTTTGTATTACAAGGGTAACATCCAGGATAGGAGAGCAAGGTGGGTTGGCATTGTTTGGATGAGAAAAGACTAGGTGATAGTGCAGTCCCTAGTGTGGGCGCACGTCGTCTAGAAAAAAGGCAACCTGCTTGCAATATCCCATTTAAATCTTTATCTGTATATAGTACAGTACAGGTTGTCTCACTCGCCCAGAGGAGGTGATAGGGTGAGAAGGCTACTGGGGAGAGAAGCATGGTGGATTTTTATATGAAAAACTAGATAGCCTCAGGGGTTAAACCTGAGGTGGGATCTGCACTTGCACTTACATTAAGAATGCCTCTCCCCAGAGACTTCCCTCTCTCTTTTCCTTTCTCTCTTCTGTTTTTTTTTCATATACCTGGATTATTATTTTCTTTTTTTATTTAATGTTTTTTGAATTTTATGCTGTGCTTCTTTATGCATATGTGTATACGTGTATGAATGTATGCACATGTGTGTACATGCGTGTGTGTACATACATGTGCCTATTGTCACTACAAGGTGTGTGAAAATGAGTGGCATACACATGGATCACCCTATATGTATTGCAGCTGATTCTCTTTTTTGGATAATTGCCTGCAGTCAATTAAGACAATCAATGGGTGGAGCCTGTGATCTTTAGAGCTACTATTTATTTCAAAGTTTTATGTCTGTAATGTGGTTATGACTAAGGCCTTATAGGCTGAAAGCGTCAACTGACTTAATAAATCACCGGGACCAGATGGCTTGCATCCGAGGGTACTTGGGGAACTCAGTCAGGTGATTGCCAGACCGTTGTTCCTAATTTTTACAGACAGTCTATTGACTGGAATGGTACCAGCTGATTGGAGAAAAGCCAATGTAGCACCAATATTTAAAAAGGGCCCAAAAAACATCCCTGGGAATTACAGACCAGTTAGCCTAACATCAATAGTATGTAAACTCTTGGAGGGGATGATAAGGGACTATATACAAGATTTTAGTAATAAGAATGATATCATTAGCAGTAATCAGCATGGATTCATGAAGAATCGTTCTTGCCAAACCAATCTATTAACCTTCTATGAGGAGGTGAGTTGCCATCTAGATAAAGGAAGGCCCGTAGACGTGGTGTATCTGGATTTTGCAAAAGCATTTGACACAGTTCGCCATAAACGTTTACTGTACAAAATAAGGTCCGTTGGCATGGACCATAGGGTGAGTACATGGATTGAAAACTGGCTACAAGGGCGTGTTCAGAGGGTGGTGATAAAAGGGGAGTACTCAGAATGGTCAGGGGTGGGTAGTGGGGTTCCCCAGGGTTCTGTGCTGGGACCAATCCTATTTAATTTGTTTATAAACGACCTGGAGGATGGGATAAACAGTTCAATCTCTGTATTTGCAGACGATACTAAGCTAAGCAGGGCAATAACTTCTCCGCAGGATGTGGAAACCTTGCAAAAAGACCTGAACAAATTAATGGGGTGGGCGACTACATGGCAAATGAGGTTCAATGTAGAAAAATGTAAAATAATGCATTTGGGTGGCAAAAATATGAATGCAATCTATACACTGGGGGGAGAACCTCTGGGGGAATCTAGGATGGAAAAGGACCTGGGGGTCCTAGTAGATGATAGGCTCAGCAATGGCATGCAATGCCAAGCTGCTGCTAATAAAGCAAACAGAATATTGGCATGCATTAAAAGGGGGATCAACTCCAGAGATAAAACGATAATTCTCCCGCTCTATAAGACTCTGGTCCGGCCGCACCTGGAGTATGCTGTCCAGTTCTGGGCACCAGTCCTCAGGAGGGATGTACTGGAAATGGAGCGAGTACAAAGGAGGGCAACAAAGCTAATAAAGGGTCTGGAGGATCTCAGTTATGAGGAAAGGTTGCGAGCACTGAACTTATTCTCTCTGGAGAAGAGACGCTTGAGAGGGGATATGATTTCAATTTACAAATACTGTACTGGTGACCCCACAATAGGGATAAAACTTTTTCGCAGAAGAGAGTTTAATAAGACTCATGTCCACTCATTACAATTAGAAGAAAAGAGGTTTAACCTTAAACTACGTAGAGGGTTCTTTACTGTAAGAGCGGCAAGGATGTGGAATTCCCTTCCACAGGCGGTGGTCTCAGCGGGGAGCATTGATAGCTTCAAGAAACTATTAGATAATCACCTGAATGACCGCAACATACAGGGATATGTAATGTAATACTGACACATAATCACACACATAGGTTGGACTTGATGGACTTGTGTCTTTTTTCAACCTCACCTACTATGTAACTATGTAACTATGTAACTTTGTGACTTAATCTGCGTTTGTTCACTGTGGCTATTCAATAAAATGAAGAAATTTTAAGAGCAACAACCGGAGTGCGGATCATTTTATCTACATTACTCTACTCAGCCAGTGACTGTGGATCGAGCACCTGGGAGCTCTGCTATCTATGTGGTGTATGGGTAGTAGCAATGACTTTTCTGTTTATAGTTTGGTTAGTGGTGCCTATTGCTTAGGTGTTGCAACCTCTGGGGCCTTTCAAAAATTTGTGTATATGTAATGACAGATCATGTGACACTTAGATTGCACACAGGTGGACATCATTTCACTAATTATGAAGGTAATTGCTTGCACCAGAGCTTTTTATGGGCTTCATAATTAAGGGGGTGAATACATATGCACATGCCAATAAATCATTTTTTTTATTTCTGAAAAATAGTTTTATGTATATATTTTTCTAATTTTACTTCACCAACTTAGACTATTGTGTTCTGATCTATCACATATAATTCAGATTAAAAAAACATTGAACTAAAGGCTGTAATGTAACAGAGTAGGTAAAAAGCCAAGGGGCGTGAATACTTTTGCAAGGCACTGTATAGACTACAGCATACACCATGTCAAAGACTTAATTATCTGGTATACTGCAAGTAAGATAATAACAGGGGGCAAATATACTTCTGTCATCAGTCTTTAGATATATATTTATATAGTTACATAGGTGAGGTTGAAAAAAGACACAAGTCCATCAAGTCCAACCTATGTGTGTGATTATATGTCAGTATTACATTGTATATCCCTGTATGTTGTGGTTGTTCACGTGCTTATCTAATTTTGAGTTTTTTGAAAGTATCGATGCTCCCCGCTGAGACCACCACCTGTGGAAGGGAATTCCACATCCTTGCCGCTCTTACAGTAAAGAACCCTTTACGGAGTTTAAGGTTAAACCTCGTTTCTTCTAATTTTAATGAGTGGCCATGTGTCTTGTTAAACTCCCTTCTGCAAAAAAGTTTTATCCCTATTGTGGGGTCACCAATACAGTATTTATAAATTGAAATCATATTCCCTCTCAAGTGTCTCTTCTCCAGACGCTTGAGAGGGGATACAGTATGTTTATATCCAGACGCTATGGATAACAATAATAAACTATTAAAGACTTGCCTAATATTCTCTGCTTATGGTCTGGGTCAACAATAGCTCCTCCATAGTAGTATGTGTGGTCTCAAAGAAAACCTTTTCTCAGTACTTGGCACAGGTGCCATTCAGAGAAAATTTTTAATTTTTTCAATAAATGCAAAGTGTTTTCTGATCGTAAGGAAAAAAAATTAGCCCCTCATTAACTCTTAGTGAGTCCTAATTAGCTTTGATAAGCTCCTTCATTCACTTATTTCCTTTGAATTTTTTGGTTCTAATTTTTGTTATTATGTAAACTGTCTGTATGTTAACATGTCAAATTTGTGTTTGTAGAGCCAAATTTAAAAAAGTGGTTTGTTCTGGAATCATAACTCTAGTACTTTCATAAAAGGGATGCATCGCAGAATAAAAATTGTAGTTAACCCTAGTTTTTTTTTTTTTAATTGTATTAAGATTTTGGTTAAACCTTATTGTTTTATTAATTGCTGAGTGTAATAGGTTCTTTCCCAAACAGCACAGAGGCAGTTAGGCACACAGCAACATTCCATTCACTCTAGCTCATTAATCCATCTGTTGGTTTTTGGAAGTTTATTTTCTAGTAGAAACCTGGGTGGGGTTTCTACAAAATGTGCAGGATACTACAAAATGGAACATATTGCTAGCAGATGACACTTCTTGCTTAGCAGCTGTAACACTACTGTAGGTACACTGAAAGTTCACAGCTCTCGGCTGGGGACCATGAAGTAGCATGAGCACAAGTAATGGCAGTAATGGCAGACTGGAACAGACCACGGTTCATGGCTGGGGATCATGAAACAGTACTCACTAAATCATGAAGCTGTACTCACTGGATCCTGGTACATAGACAGTCCATAGGTACAGCCTCTTGTAAAGTGGTCCATCATTTAGGCTTCAGGCTATTTAAGAGCATCCTAGCCACCATCTGGGCTCACCTCCCCAGGGATTGGCTAGGCCTTGATGAATATTTAGGCTAAACATTTGAATTCTCCCACCCTTAGCTCTAGAAACGTCTTCTGGACGCAAGGGGAAACAATCAAATTCTTAACCTGTGAAGCTCTGAGCAGAACAAACCAAACAACCACTACTCCTGTGATTACTGCAGAAGCTAAAAACTAAATTTTCCTAGCAGTCTACCTAGGAGGGTGCTACACCAGTAATCAATCAGAAGAACCCATCATTCTACTGGATTGACTTCAGCAAACTAGGAGGGTGCTACATCAGTAACCAACCAGAATCCATCATTCTACTGCGGTGGTCGGCAACCCGTCGATCTTGGTTACCTGTCGACCGCCGCCTTATTAATGCCGGTCCTTTCCTTTCCTCCCAGCTGGCTCCGCCAGGCCATCCCATCCAGGTCTCTCTCTCCCTCCCGCCTCTTCTGGGGCTCTACTGCACTTTCTATGTCCTGGTCCCTCTCTCTTCCTCCCGCCGCCAGCCTCACCTGCCGCTTAGGACCAGGAATGAAACCTGCATTCTGAGTCTAATACACTCCTTAACCCTGAATTCTGAGAGCAAGGCACTCCTGATCCCTGCATTCTAAATGCAACACACTCCTGAACCCTGCATTCTGAGCCTAATACACTTCTTAACCCTGAGCACTCCTGATCCCTGCATTCTGAGCGTAAAAAGCACTCCTGATCCCTGCATTCTGAGAACAATCCACTCCTTAACCCTGCATTCTAAGCGTAATACACTCCTTAACCCTGAATTCTGAGCGCAATACACCCATGATCACTGCATTCTGAGCGTAATGCACCGGTGAACCCTGCATTCTCTGCATAACGTACTCTTAAAGCCTGCACTCTCTTGTAATACTTATTTTATTTTAGTTATGAGTAAAAATATAATGCGTCCTGTGCAGTAATTTATACTGTATATGAGACATTCTATATAAAGACCCCCAGTTTGCAGCAGATCCATACCATAAATCAACAGTCACTGACATAAAGTGTAAAAGCAAATATTGTATTCAGTTGATCCGTCCGTATAAAGTATAACTTATAATTTATAATTCATTTGAATAATTTAAAACATAAATGGCCTGGGAATAATTATAGAGTAAAAGATACATTAAAGTTATTTATACATTAAAAGAAAAATAATTATAGTGTGCCCGTCATGAGGTCCCTGCTCTTCCCTTAACTTCCTCAATACGTTGAATAACGCTTCCTAATCTAACATTTCCTCTACATCAAAGAGGAGAGAGTAGAGTTTATTTAATACCTAGATTGAACTGCACAAAAATTATTCAGCAATGAGGATCCATTGAATAGACAATTTGCTTTTTTTTCTGATTGGGCTTTGATTGGCAGCAGGAGCTATTTTTGGGTTAACCTTTTCCTATATTAGCATGCTTGAGTTGGCAAATTCCTGCACTTATGTAGACTCCATTCTGTTGGCAATAAATAAGACTGCAATATCCAGGAATTTATTGAAAGACCATCTCTGGGCAAAAATGAAACAAAAACAATTATCCCTGCCACCCCACCCATTTCTACCCATTCACAATAAAAACAAAATAAAAATAAAACACACTGGTGATTTGAAACTTTATCCGACTCCATCAATCTTCTACTCAGATTATGACATTGCTACTCGATTGGCTGGCAACCATTTAAGGGATATAGGCAACCATTCAAGGGATAGGATAACCTTTATCACAGGGATAGAGAGGGTAAAAAAAATAATGTACAAATAAATGTGAAAGATGACATCACTAAGGGAGCTAGGGAGGAGGTGGAATCCTTATGGGTAGAGCTTCAAAGGGATGAAGCTAGGGGGGAAATAATACTGGGAGTATGCTTTAGGCCCCCTAACCTAAGGGAGGAGGGGACGATGGATCTCCTATCACAATTTGGATTAGCAGCAAGGATGGGAAGTGTTATCATAATGGGGGATTTTATTTACCAGACATAGACTGGGCGGAGGGAACCACGCATTCGTCTAAGGCTCGCCAGTTCCTAAATGTCTTGCAGGACAATTTCATGGTTCAGATGGTAGACACACCAACTAGAAAAAAAGTGTTACTGGATCTACTGATTACCAACAATACAGATCTGATCCCGGATGTGGCAATTTAGGAAACAGCGATCACAGGTCAATTGGCTTCAGTATAAATCACACAAATAGTAGACATAAGGAGAATACAAAGACACTGAATTTCAAAAGAGCCAACTTCCCTAAACTACAAATGTTGCTAGAAGGCATAAATTGGGATAAAATCGTAGTAACAAAGAACACAGAGGAGAGATGGGTTTGCTTTAAGAGCATATTAAATAAGGGCCTTAGCCAATGCATCCCATTGGGTAATAAATTGAAAAGAGCGAACAAAAGTCCTGGATGGCTTACCACCAATGTAAAAATGCATATAAAAGCAAAGGAGAAGGCCTTAAAAAAATACAGGGTTGAGGAATCATCATCAGCATTCAGACTTTATAAAGAATACAACAAGAAATGTAAGGGTGCAATAAGGGAAGCTAAGATAGAACACGAAAGACAAATAACGGAGGAAAGTAAAAAAAATCCCAAGAAATTCTTTAAGTATGTAAACAGTAAAAAAGGGAGGACAGACCATATTAGCCCCATAAAGAATGAGGAAAGACCTCTGGTTACAAAGAATGAGGAGATGGCAAAGGTATTGAATTTATTCTTCTCCTCAGTCTTCACGAGTGAATCGGGGGGCTTCAGTAACCAAAACTGCAGTGTTTATCCCCATGACACATCACAGGAAGCACCTCCATGGTTAACCGCTTCCCGACCAACCAACACAGTTATGCTGCGGCAGGTTGGCTCCCCTGCGAGAGCCGTCGTAACTATACGTCGGCTCGCGGGGTTAGGATAGCAGTACGAACGATCGTGAGCAGGAGACACAGAACATTGATGAGTGTGTGTAAACACACAGTTCCCTGTTCTGTTCTGACAGTAGTGACAGATCGTGTGTTTCTATTAGCTAGGAACCACGATCCATCACTTCCTCTAGTCAGTCCCCTCCCCCTTCAGTTAGAATCCCCTCCCAGGGAACACAGTTAACCCCTAGATCGCCCCCTAGTGTTAACCCCTTCACTGCCAGTGACATTTTTACAGTAATCAATGCATTTTTATAGCATTGATCGCTGTATTAATGCCAATGATCCCAAAAATGTGTCAAAATTGTCCGATGTGTCCGCCATAATGTCGCAGTCATGATAAAAATCACAGATCGCCGCCATTTCTAGTAAAAAAAAAAATGCTATAAATCTATCCCCTATTTTGTAGACGCTATAACTTTTGCGCAAACCAATCAATATACGCTTATTGTGATTTTTTTTTACCAAAAATATGTAGAAGAATACATATCGGCCTAAACTAAGAAAAAAAAAAGCTTTAAAAAAAAATGGGGATATTTATTATAGCAAAAAGTACAAAATAATGCATTTTTCTTCAAAATTGATGCTCTTTTTTTGTTTATAGCGCAAAAAAAAAAAAACGCAGAGGAGATTAAATACCACCAAAAGAAAGCTCTATTTGTGGGAAAAAAAGGACGTCAATTTTGTTTGGGTGCAACGTTGCACGACTGCGCAATTGTCAGTTAAAGGGACGCAGTGCCGAATCGCAAAAAGTGGAGGACAGAATTAAAATTAGACTTGGGGAACTTAACATTAATAAATCGCCGGGACCGGATGGCTTGCACCTGATGGTACTTTGGGAACTCAGTCAAGTAATTGCCAGACCATTGTTCCTAATTTTTAATGACAGTCTACTGACTGGAATGGTACCAGCTGATTGGGGAAAAGCCAATGTAGCACTAATATTTAAAAAGGGCTCAAAATACATCCCTGAGAATTACAGACCAGTTAGCCTAACATCAATAGTATGTAAACTCTTGGAGGGGACTAAGGGACTATATACAAGATTTTAGTAATGAGAACACTATCATTAGCAGTAATCAGCATGGACTTATGAAGAATCGTTCTTGCCAAACCAATCTATTAACCTTCTATGAGGAGGTGAGTTGCCATCTAGATAAAGGAAGGCCCGTAGACGTGGTGTATCTGGATTTTGCAAAAGCATTTGACACAGTTCCCCATAAACATTTACAAAATAAAGTCCGTTGGCATGGACCACAGGGTGAGTACGTGGATTGAAAACTGGCTACAAGGGCGAGTTTAGAGGGTGGTGATAAATGGGGAGTACTCGGAATGGTCAGGGGTGGGTAGTGGGGTTCCCCAGGGTTCTGTGCTGATACCAATCCTATTTAATTTGTTCATAAACGACCTGGAGGATGGGATAAACAGTTCAATCTCTGTATTTGTGGACGATACTAAACTAAGCAGGGCAATAACTTCTAAGCAGAATGTGGAAACCTTGCAAAAAGATCTGAACAAATTAATGGGGTGGGCAACTACATGGCAAATGAGGTTTAATGTCGAAAAAATGTAAAATAATATATTTGGGTGGTAAAAATATGAATGCAATCTATACACTGGGGGGGAGAACCTCTGGGGGAATCTAGAATGGAAAAGGACCTGGGGGTCCTAGTAGATGATAGGCTCAGCAATGGCATGCAATGCCAAGCTGCTGCTAACAAAGCAAACAGAATATTGGCATGCATTAAAAAGGTGATCAACTCCAGAGATAAAACGATAATTCTCCCGCTCTACAAGACTCTGGTCCGGCCTCACCTGGAGTATGCTGTCCAGTTCTGGGCACCAGTCCACAGGAAGGATGTACTAGAAATGGCGCGAGTACAAAGAAGGGCAACAAAGCTAATAAAGGGTCTGGAGGATCTTAGTTATGAAGAAAGGTTGGGAGCACTGAACTTATTCTCTCTGGAGAAGAGACGCTTGAGAGGGGATATGATTTCAATTTACAAATACCATACTGGTGACCCCACAATAGGGATAAAACTTTTTTGAGGAAGGGAGTTTAACAAGACATGTGGCCACTCATTAAAATTAGAAGAAAAGAGGTTTAACCTTAAACTATGTAGAGGGTTCTTTACTGTAATGCCCTGTACACACGGTCGGACATTGATCGGACATTCCGACAACAAAATCCATGGATTTTTTCTGACGGATGTTGGCTCAAACGTAAAACACATACGTCGGGACTATAAATGGGGCAGTAGCCAATAGCTTTCGTCTCTTAATTTATTCTGAGCATGCGTGGCACTTTGTGCATCGGATTTGTGTACACACGATCGGAAATTCCGACAACGGATTTTGTTGTCGGAAAATTTTATAGCAAGCTCTCAAACTTTGTGTGTCGGAAAATCTGATGGAAAATGTGTGATGGAGCCCACACACGGTCGGAATTTCCAACAACAAGGTCCTATCACACATTTTCCGTCGGAAAATCCGACCGTGTGTACAGGGCATAAGAGCGGCAAGGATGTGGATTTCCCTTCCACAGGAGGTGGTATCAGCGGGGAGCATTGATAGTTTCAAAAAACTATTAGATAAGCACCTGAATGACCAAACATACAGAGATATACAATGTAATACTGACATATAATCACACACATAGGTTGGACTTGATGATCACCTACTATGTACCTATGTAACTATGTAACTTGAAGACTTCAGGACCCTATGAGAACCCCTCCAATGGACTCTTCTTAAAGACAATAGAAAGCACCCATATTACCAGGGAGCAACTTGGGCAAACCCACACTGCAGTCAAGAATAGGGATGAGATGACGGTTTGGTCAAAACCAAAATCTGGCCATATTTTGTCAATGATGTCAGCCACTATCCCTGTCCCTTTGTTTAAATTACAGACGGCTCTTGGGCAGCTGTCTTCACTATACAGTAGTCAGCAAATGTAGATGTGTTGGTGTGTTTTTTTGTTTCAGCAGATTAGTGGGCATCATGTATTGTGATTGAAATAGATTTACATCATTGGATGAAATCATTAATGATGGATCTATGAGGGACTTTTTATTATTAATAAAGGACTTGTCAAAGACTTGTCTGATGAATCACCCTTCAGAGCCCCCACAACCACCAGGCCATCAACATTGGAACAAGGTGCATGTGATATAATATGGTTGGGAGGGAACCATGTGGCTGCCCCTCCTTTTGCTGACCATTCAGGCTGCATGCTTGGATTAAGGATCAGGTAATGGATTTTTTTTTTTTTTTGTGTAGAGTTCTCTTCAAAATCCATATCAAAACTGAAGAGTCTGATTATGGATTTTGGAGGATCCCATGTCATTTTTTTATCATTATTTGCATTAGGATATACTGCAGCAGAATGCTTCTAAGCTCTGTACCAGAAATTCTAACAATAATTTCTAAAATGGAAAGCCTATAATTATTGTGGGATTAGGCTAAACTGGTTATAGGTAAATTTCTGTCCTGAACAGGTTCCCCTCCCAATCGTGAGAGCTGGTACCCATCCATCCCCCAATCTTTGGGCCAGTAGGCAAACATGCATTTTATTGATGGCACAGTACATGACCTTATTGCTGTGCATAGTTACTATGAACTAGATACTATAAGGGCTCTTTCAGATAGGCAGTAATGTGGTGGGCAGGGATTCCTGATGCATATTTTTTTTTTTTTATTGCATAATAGCAATTTTACATTCTGGGACCATGCTGCTACTGAAAGCCAAGTGAATGGCTTGCGGTTGTAGTGTGGCCCCATTGATCTCAGTGGGAGAATTTGACAGGCGGTTCTGACTGTCAAACTCTGCCATCAGAGTTAAAATGGCCGTGGCTACGAAACAAGGCCCTAGCATGTGTCAGGCTGTGATGTTATTCGGTGTGCAGGTCGTTTTGGATCTCCCTCCCTATTGGTCCTGTTTACTATTATTATTGAAAGTGAAAGTAAAAGAAAATCCAAAATTTTGGGTCATCCCTAGAAAAGTAACAGAGGGGAAATCTTCCAATGGGGACACTAGTTCTGGTGGTCTGGGGGTCCCCAAGAACTTCCCTTAATTTGCAGGATGTTCCTCTCACTTCCTGTTTGGTTATGGGACAGGAAGTTAAGGGGGAAATCTGCAATGGGCCACAGATGGCAAGAAAAAAATCTGACAGGGGTTATAACCCTCCCTTACTCTATCCAAAATGAAAAAAAAAAACTTTTGTCTATAGTTCTACTTTAATATCTCATTCTGTCATGGACTATACTAAGCATATTTGAGGGCTAGCAGCAGGGGGTTAGGATTAATATAACCTGCATTGAAGATACATGTGTTACAGGGCAGAAAATAAACTTGTAAGGGGTCCAAAAGTCCACGTAAGTGAATTAACACAAGGCTATGGATTGGCAAAACACTATATTGTCAAAAGTATTGGGACGCCTGCCTTTACACACACATGAACTTTAATGGCATCAGTCTTATGCCCCGTACACACGGTCGGATTTTCCGATGGAAAATGTCCGATCGGAGCGTGTTGTCGGAAATTCCGACCGTGTGTAGGCTCCATCGGACATTTTCCATCGGATTTTCCGACACACAAAGTTGGAGAGCAGGAGATAAAATTTTCCGACAACAAAATCCGTTGTCGGAAATTCCTATCGTGTGTACACAAATCCGACGGACAAAGTGCCACGCATGCTCAGAATAAATAAAGAGATGAAAGCTATTGGCCACTGCCCCGTTTATAGTCCCGACGTACGTGTTTTACGTCACTGCGTATAGAACGATCGGATTTTCTGACAACTTTGTGTGACCGTGTGTATGCAAGACAAGTTTGAGCCAACATCCGTCGGAAAAAATCCTAGGATTTTGTTGTCGGAATGTCCGAACAAAGTCCGACCGTGTGTACGGGGCATTGCTTTGTGCACTGGTCTAAATCATTTGGTGGAGGGGGGATTATGGTGTTGGGTTGTTTTTCAGGGGTTGGGCTTGGCCCCTTAGTTCCAGTGAAGGGAATTCTTAAGGGGTCAGCATACCAAGACATTTTGGACAATTTCATGCTCCCAACTTTGTGGGAACAGTTTGGGGATGTCCCCTTCCTGTTCCAACATGACTGCGCACCAGTGCACAAAGCAAGGTCCATAAAGACATGGATGAGTGAGTTTGGGGTGGAGGAGCTTGACTGGCCTGCACAGAGTCCTAACCTCAACCTGATAGAACACCTTTAAAATGAATTAGAGCGGAGACTACGAGCCAGGTCTCCTTGTCCAATAACAGTGCCTTACCTCACAAATGCACTTCTGGAAGAACGGTCAAACATTCCCACAGACACACATCTAAACCTTGTGGACAGCCTTCCCAGAAGAGTTGAAGCTGTTATAGCTGAAAAGGGTGGACCAACTCAATATTCAACCCTACAGACTAATACTGGGATGCCATTAAAGTTCGTAGGCGTGTAAAGGCAGACGTCCCAAAACTTTTGCCAATATAGTGTACGTTGTAAAAATCTGATTTAACGGATCCGGCCTAATTTTTTTATCAATCCAAATTCAAGTAAAATTTTACTGTGTCAGGAATGGTTAATTGGTGTTTGTGAACCAGTAAATACTTAACTACAAACTCATCTCTGGTTAACCAGCAGAGCCCTCGGTGTCCATGCTCAGGGCAAGAAGTTGTTAACCCCTGCAGTAGTCTCAGGATTGTCACCTGTAACACCTGACAGCTGATTGATGGATGCTGGGCAGCAATCAGACAGGTAGTGGAAATACAAGGATGGATGACGGCAGAGAAAAAGATAAGGTGCCAGATACTGGTGATGAGTGGATACTGAACATTCTTTATCTCATTTGTTTTCTATGGTGCAGTCTTGTAGTTTGACATTTTTATAGTGATAGAAGAAACTCCAGTACAATGTAACAAATTTACCTTTACACAGGCTAAAGGAGGCACAGAATATTCTTTAAATGTCTCTAAATTTATCCCTAGCAATTATCTTGATATCCGGATTTTCAGCTATTTAAACCTTAAAGCCTCAGGCACACTGGACGTTAAAATAACGTTATAAAAACGTCAGTAGCTTTGCAGTGAGTTTTTCAACTTTTTTCAACGTTTTTTGCTATAGTGTTTTTTTAGCGTTTTTCCGCGTTAACGTTTTATTTATTTTTTTTGTTTTTTTTAACCACTTAAGCCCTGGACCATTTGGCTGGCCAAAGACCAGAGCACTTTTTGCGATTCGGCATTGCGTCGCTTGAACTGACAATTGCGCGGTCGTGCGACGTGGCTCCCAAACAAAATTGACGTCCTTTTTTTTCCACAAATAGAGCTTTCTTTTGGTGGTATCACCTCTGCGGTTTTTATTTTTTGCGCTATAAACAAAAATAGAGCGACAATTTTGAAAAAAACGCATTCTTTTTTACTTTTTGCTATAATAAATATCCCCAAAAAATATATAAAAAAACAATTTTTTTCCTCAGTTTAGGCCGATACGTATTCTTCTACATATTTTTGGTAAAAAAAAATAGCAATAAGCGTTTATTGATTGGTTTGCGCAAAAGTTATAGCGTCTACAAAATAGGAGTTAGTTTTACGGCATTTTTATTAATAATTTTGTTTTTACTAGTAATGGCGGCGATGTGCGATTTTTATCGTGACTGCGACATTATGGCGGACACATCGGACAATTTTGACACATTTTTGGGACCATTGTCATTTTTACAGTGATCAATGCTAAAAAATTGCGTTGATTATTGTAAAAATGACACTGGCAGTGAAGGGGTTAACCACTAGGGGGGCTAGGGAGGGTTAAGTGTGTCCTAGGGAGTGATTCTAACTGTGGGGGGGAGGGGCTGTGTGTGACACATCACTGATCACCGCTCCTGATCACAGGAAGTTGTGATCAGTGACAGTGTCACTAGGCAGAACGGGGAGATGCTTGTTTACATAAGCGTCTCCCCGTTCTTCCTCTCCGTGAGATGATCGCAGGTATCCCCGCGGACATCGAGTCCGCGGGACCCGCGATCCTGCTCACAGAGCTCGCGGCAGGGTCGCGCATGCGCCGGCGGCGGTGCGCACGCGACCACATGGCGGCAAATTCAAAGGGACGTCCAGGTACGCTCATTTGCCCAGCCGTGCCATTCTGCCGACGTATATGTACATGCGGCGGTCGGCAAGCGGTTAAGAAAAAAAAAAATTTTTTTACATTTTTTCTTTTCAATGGATCAAAAACGTTAAAAAACGCTGGTGAGTGACGTGTGTGAGTGTTTATCAGCGTTAGAGCGTTTTTACAGCTGAAAAACGTCTCTCAGAACCCACTAGTTTTGGGGTTTTTTTACTGCCCAAAACTGCTGATAACAGCAGATGTGTGTAGGATAACATGATGGAGCGTTTAAGCCAAAAACAGCTGCTGTAAAAATGTTAAATTATTTAAAATGCAATTTGCATTTTAAATAATAATATATATTGTTACAATATTGTAAAATTGAATGTTTACATATATCTCTGACCGGAGCTCATATTTTAAACATGTATGTGTATTTATGTCCTGTTGTTATATTTTCAGTAAAATCCTTTTAAACAAATTTAATGACTACAATTTCGCTGCGGAAAAACCCCACCGGGGGAGATTTTTCTATATGATGAAATAATGTTTAGGTCTGACTCCTGAGGAGCCCTTTCTCAACATAATTATACATAGAGTTCATGGTACGTTATCATGATCAGTAAGTTGTAGAAAGTTTAAATAAAGGAAAGGAAAATGTGGCATACCTTGAGTATTTGACACCCTGGTCAGATAATATTTTAATACCCACCTGCTGTAAACAGCAAAATGTTTTTCATTAAAGTGTCACTAAGGTCATATTATCCCAAATTACTATGTCTCCGCTGGTCCAATTAGTAGTAGCTCATCATTTTCATGTAAAAAGAATATTCCCCACATTTCATCGGATCCATAGGTTATGGGAGGTAGTACGGACTATCACCCAGCACGTAGGCTACACGAAACATATGCCTATCTGGCACAATCCATGTTTGTCTGAATTAAATAAGTTAGTTGGGTTTGATACGTGGAAACAGGCTGGCATAATTCTCCTACATAGTTATACAACAATGATGTCTTGTTACCTTTTTAATGTACTTAAAGAACTCTATCAGTTGTCCAACAATTATTTTTACCAATACCTTCACTTGCGACATACTCTACAATGCCAGGCATCTATCTTCCAGCTGCAATATAATACCTCCACAATTTTGTCCATGGCTATCTCTACATACTGTAGAAAAAGGGGGTTAATAGTAAACCTTTACTCTGCCCTGCAGACCGCAGTTAGCGCCCCCAAATGCAGGTAAATAGCTTTATTTCCTGGCAAAGGGACTTAGAATCACTGGACGAAAAGGAGTGGACTCAGGCACTGAAGGTCATACCGAAGGTCTCTCTCTCACCCTCCCAGTGTCTGACTCAGTTATTTATTTTACATAGGGTTCATTATACCCCACAAAAGCTTTATGCTTGGGGAAAATCCATAACACCATTATGTCCTTGTTGTACCTCAGTTAATCTCTCTCTTATGCACATGCTTTGGCTTAATCATTATTGGGAAAGGGTGTTCACAACTTTAAACTCATTATGTTTAACAAAGGTGGCCGGGGACCCTAAATTTGCATTTCTGGGAATGGTCCCAGAGGAAGTACTCTTAGCTGAGATGCACATTATGTGGATAAGGTTAGCACGCAAACTCATATTACAAAAATGGACCTCCCCTGCACCTCCAACACATAAACAGTGGTATAAGAATCTTACATCTACACTAAGAAGAGAAAAACTAACATAGAAACATAGAGGATGCCCTAGAAAGTTTCAGAAAATATGGTCCTACTGGGTGGATTCTAATAACTCACTATACCATGGCCCATCCAATGACATAAAGGATAGTAACTAAAATACATATGACTGTTTTCTGGTGGAAATAGGTTTGGCGATTAAAAGTGGGCTGGTCCGATAGGGTTAATAGGCATGGCTCTAGGGGTGTGGCTACCCCTCTAAAGGGCAGATCCTATTGTGTTGTCACTTCTAAACAAATTTGCTGAGGATATTCTATAACCTATGAGTCTGTTCTCATGTACAATAGTACTCTAACTATTTTAAGTGTTTGACCCTAACTTAACTATTGAGTCCATGAAGTGCTATATTTCCTTATATTTCATTTTATTTAGTTTTGTACGTGCATTTTATTGTACATCATTGGGTACTTCTATTTTGGTTGTTCCTACCTTGCTGTATATCTGTCTTTTTATTGACAAAATATTTAATAAAAGATTACCTGATTTAAAAAAAAAGTGTCACTAAACCCACATGATAAAAAACTATCAATAAATGATGTATTGCATGCTGTTCATACTCAGTCACTCAGTGGTAAAACTCAGTTAAACACAATGGAGGCAGGATATTACATGTAGATTAATGAAGGCTTCGCCTCCTTCTTATTCTAAGACACAGGCTGGAGGGGGCTGGAGGGGGCTGGAAGGGGCGTGACAGACTGTGACTGGCAGAAATTTGCCCATACCATGTTATTGCCAAACAATAATAAAGATTTAATTTCAGATATATATTTGTATGACAATTCAAAACAGTTTATTGATGTTATTTATTTATTTTTACTTTGTATTCCAAAGGCTCTTTTTATTTTTTTGAACATGTGACCAGCAGCAGAGGACTAGAAGCTCATCATGCTTATGTTTCCCTGCAGACAGGCTGGGAAAGATCTGGGTCATGTGACAGGTGTAAATCGATTAGGAAAAAATTACTTTTTTAAATTTATTAAAATAATTACACTGCCTTCATCCATATACAGAAATAGAAGGGACAATGTAAACTAAACAGTGTATCTTTAGTAGCACTTTAATAATCTTGAAATAAAACGAACAATAAAAAAGAAATAGGGATAACAAACAATTAGCGCCCCTTAACACTAGTGGTGGTGTCCACCACCACTAGTGGTCCATGTAAAAGTGGTGGCCAGTGGAAAATTGCCACTTACATTGGTCGGTCAACGTAGGTGGCAGAACCACTTGCTACAGCTCAAGAAACCCCTAACAATCTCAAGAGGAACCATAAGGTTCCACAGAACCCTGGTTGAAAAATGCTGATCTACATAGATAGATCTTTTTTTTTGGCGAATATATAAACCATTAGCCTACAGCAAGTGTGTTATTTGTTTCATAGATTGATTGTACATGCAGGCCAAACCTAGGCAATTCTATAGATAGTACAAGTTCAAGTCAGAACAGCTCCCAAAATAGCTCAATAGCCTCTTAGCTTTGATGAGTTTTATGATTATTAATGACCCTTCCACTAATTAAGAATACTGTCCGTATGTCAGTCATAGTGGATCAGTGTGATGGCCCTTCAGCGTGATGTCATGACACCAGCTTCAGAGAGGATAGCGGAGCGTCTGCTATGTGTCCAGGCTTGTAATACAATGCAGAGTTGTGGTATAATGTATCTCTTCATTGTCAGTGACAAATTTCAGAGCATAGTTTCCATAATACAAAAGAAAAAATGCAAAATGAATAAAAAAGTATAATGCACACTTTAAAATGGATTTTTAGTTTTTTTGCAGACTTAGTGGAACATATCGTGTATTACATAAATATTAAAATTAGTCTGTAACTCATTCTCAGAATACAATAGCTCACATATGTTCTTATTATTGGGGAGATTTGGTTGTTTGAGCCTAAGATGCAAATTTTGACCATAGTTGGTAAGTTCAACCCAATTCTAGTTGGATGGTGTCAGTAGAGTAGTGGAGGGGTGTCAGCAGGGCAAAGATTGGTGTCAGTAGGGCAGTGGACGGTGTCAGTAGTTTTCTATTTTTACTATTTTTGTTTTTTTTTATTTTTTACAAGTGTATTTTTTTATTATGTTTACAATATAATTATTTTTATTTTATTTGGTGAAATATCAGGAGCCTAAACACACCCCTGATTTCTCACTTTTGAGACAGAAAAAGATTTTGTGCTCTGTGCTGAGCGGTTGCCTGTTCACAAACTGAAGCATAATAAACATAAAAACAAAAGGGACAAGAAGGCGCACGCACCTATTGCATTATCGAACGCATTTATTAATGCAATATAATCACTACAAATAGATACTCACAAAGCAACTGATAAAAGCCAATAAACCAAAAGATGTCATACAGTGCAGACATACATACTCCAATAACATAGCTAGCCTAGCTCTGAGGAAGGGGGTGCGACCCCAAAACACATCAGCTTGACAACCCTATGATTTTATCGGAGTATGTGCGTTCGCACTGTAGGGCATCTTGTGGTTCATTGGCTTTTATCAGTTGCTACTTTGTGAGTATCCACTTGTAGTGGTTATATTGCATTAATAAATGTGTTTGATAATGCACAAGGTGCATGCGCCTTCTTGTCCCTTTGTTTTTGTTGTTTTACTTTGGATCACCCCCTCTAAAGAGGGCTGCATCCGCCTAGTGTTTAGCTTTTCTGTTGCTCATTTTTCCAACCACAGAGGACCCCATAGTGCTGGAAGTGACTGTTTGCTTGTGATAGTAAACATAGTTTAATATGCTTCAATTTGATCAAAAATTTGATTAACTTTATATTTAAGCTAATGTCAACCAGTAATTGCAGCACAGTGTCTTAGTGGTTAGCACTTCTTTTTTTAAGCACTTAGATCCTCACTTCAAGGCTGTGCTGAGGTACCATCTGCAAGATGTATGAATGCCTTCCCTGTGCTAGCATGTGTTTTCTCCTGTGACAAGGTAGCAGAGCAGAGATAGAGCACACGGAGGCAGATCACATAAAACCCGACATTTATTTGGAAACACGGGGTACAGAGAGGGTGGCAATAGGCAGGGCTGGACTGGGACAAAAGTTTGGCCCTGGACTTCATCCAGACCGGCCCACTTTAATTGTGCAAACAAGCACAAAAACAGTATATAAACTATACGCAATTGTGCAAAAAAACATAAGTAGCATAACATAAGGAGTCCTCACTAACCTCTTTTATTATTTCACTTATTCTCCTCTGTATTTTTCTCATCTTTCTCACATCACCGTGTGAGGTTGAGGGCGAACCGTGCAGCCATTACTTTGACAGGCTGTCACTAAAACCAGCCCACTGAGCCATCGGCCCACCGGGAAACTCCCTGTTGTCCTGATGGCCAGTACATGCCTGGCAATAGGAGCACTAGTCTGTGGAACAAACAGTAGGCACAGCATTGAAGAGCAGACCTCAGGATGGCAGTGGGGCAGCAACAGAAGGCACAGCAATGAAGAGCTATCCTCTGAAAGGAAATATGGGGCAGCAAAGAGAAGATAGTTCACATGGCAACGGAAGTCACAACAATGAAGAGCAATCCTCTGGAAGTAAATATGGGGCAGCAAAGGGAAAATAGACCACAGGGCACCGAAAGGCACAACAGGGGTCTAAGTCCTTGACTGGGCAGAGCTTGGTTGGCACAGCAGAGATTTAAGTCACTGGCACACAGGGCAGAGCAGAGCTGGCACAGCAGGGATGTAAGTCCTTAGCACACAGGGCAGAGCAGGGCGCATTTTCATCAACCTGAGAGTTGGCGTTGGTTACCCGGGAAACAGCCCCCCCGTGACAGCCCTGCACAGGGAGTGCAGCCTTGTTGTCAGCGAGTACAGAGCATGGGAAAGCATGGGAAAGCAGGATCACACTGTGCCCATGAAGATATTGGGGGGGTGGCACCAGGCCAGTAGCCTGCATGTGGAGGTCGACTGCCTGGCGCTCGGCCAAGGGGACAGGACACAGCCTCAACAGGGGGGCAATTCTCTGAGGGCAGAGAAGTGGGGGAAGCTGGGGGGTAGTAGTAGCAGGGAGGGGGGACTGTGACATCTCCCATAAACCAAATTATGGTGGGAAGGCACCCAAAGACCAATTTTTACGCACCCGTTACTTCTATTCAAAGTCAAAGTGACACCAGAATGTATCCAAAAAATCTCTACTCTTGTTCCCAGTGCACTACATTGTGGCATCATTATACACACTGGCTCCCCAGCTGTTGCTAAGCAAAATAAAGGCAGCTTGCAGGAAAAATTTAATATTTTTGGCTTTATAAATGCAATTATTGCTGCAGCAGATTGTGGACATGGTACAGATCTGTCACTTTACAGGTAGACTAAGGGGACCCCCCCAGGCACTATATTGGAAGGAATTTTTCATTTTTATGCTTTCACTTTAAAAATCACAAACTTTTTTTTTTGTATTGTTACATGTCCCCCAGGGCAGGACCCGGACCCCTATAACCATTGTATGCCCAATTACTTGCATATAAGCCTTCAAAAAGTGCCCTTTTGATTTTTGACGTTCGGGTCTCATTGATTTTAATGGGGTTCGTTATTCGGTTCCAAACTTTCGCGGTTCGGGCCCATCCCTACTTATCACTATGAGAAAATATTCCAGATGTCCAGGATTTAGGAATAAATGCAGTATTTTCATGTTTGACTGGAGTGTCTTACCTTGGGTGACATAAAGTTAGTATATAGACGGCTTGTCTTTGGAACTAGTAATGCAATTTGTGGTAAATTTCTCAAGTCTACTTGTAGACTAGCTCTGTTCATCAAGTAATTCAGTAGCCAATGATCACCTCTGTGTCCCAAACCCTGGGGCAAAACCAATACATGGGGGTTTCTCTATCACTCAATTAAGTCTGTTTGAATCAAACTTGGGTCACCGTTAGGCTGAGGTAACATTAATTATTTTTCCGCCTGTCGGATCCCATGAAAAGGATGTGAAAATGGCCTGTTTATGAAAGAGTGCGGGCAAAGGCTGTGAGCTGATTATGTCAAACATATTCAAAGCTTCCTCTGCAGAGGGGATTATGGTCAACAAAGCATATCTTACACCTGCATGTATTCCACAACCAATAGCACTCAGCACCGGAAGACACAGGGGGGAAAGTAATATACCGATGCAGATGGCCATGTGTGATAACAAAATATGTAAAAAGTAAATATTGACATAAAAGAGTGAAAGAGAATGTATGTTTAAATTACATTACATTATCATAACCACACTTCCAGAGTTCTAAAGTCTTCTGTAACTAGGACCACTGAAAGGGGACTTCTGATTTTTGTGGGTTTTAAGATTCACTGCACTGTTCTTGTTGCTCTTTGTATTTGAACAAGCCTTTATATGCCTTTAAAGCCTAACTCCAACCCACATTTTCCCTACTTGTTGAAGTAAGTTATTCTTACCTTAGCCCCCCACCCAGGTCCCTTACTGATGCTGTTCCCTTTTGTGGGGACCTTCAATCAAAGCCCACACATTCACCCTCATTGTCCAGTAGCCTTCACTCCAAACCATTGGTCCAAACTCACATCTCTTCTGAATTCTAAGAGGATCCCTCCTCTGGCCAGCCAATGGGAATTGTCCACGTCATGCAGTCATTCCAATGTTAGAGGACCTAATGCAGGACCTATCCAAGAAGTAAACTGAAAGAAAAAGGACCTGGCACTGCATGATTACGGTACCGCTGTTTAAGGTGCAGTGCCTTGAAAAAGTATTCATACACCTTGATATTTTAAACATTTTGTTACATTTTGTTACAACCATTTTGTTACAACCAAAATGTAAATGTATTTTATTGGGATTTTATGTGACAGACCAACACAAAGTGGCACATAATTGTGAAGTGGAAGACAAATGATAAATGGTTTTCAAAATGTTTTACAAATAAACATCTGAAAAGTGTGGCGTGCATTTGTATTGAGCCCCCTTTACTCTGAAACCCCTAACTAAAATCTAGTGGAACCAATTGTCTTCAGAAGTCACCTAATTAGCAAATAGAGTGCACATGTGTGTAATTTAATCTCAGTATAAATACTGCTGTTCTGTGAAGCCCTCAGAGGTTTGTTAGAGAGCCTTAGTGAACAAACGGCATCATGAAGGCCAAGGAACACATCAGACAGGTCAGGGTCAAAGTTGTGGAGAAGTTCAAAGGAGGAAAAAGTTATAAAAAAATATCCCAAGCTTTGAACATCTCATGGAGCTCTGTTCAATTCATCATCCAGAAATGAAAAGTGTATGGCACAACAGCAAACCTACCAAGACATGGTCGTCCAACTAAACTGACAGGCCGGGCAAGGAGAGCATTAATCACAGAAGCAGCCAATAGGGATGGACTTGATGTTCGAGTCAAACTTAAGTTCGACTTGAACATCAGCTGTTTATTTGTTAGTAGAACAAAGGAACATATGGGGCGCTCGCGGCAAGTTCGCCCACCGCGGAGCGCCCCGTAATGCACTGCAAGTTCGCAGTGCATTGACGGCTGCTGATTGGACAAATCATGCACCTGACCTGCATGCTTTGGCCAATCACAGCGCAATGTGCTGTGAGAGCCATGATTGGCCAAAGGCAGGGTGCCTTTGGCCAATCATGGCTCAGGGGCTAAGTCCACGCCCCACACTATATACTGCTGCTGCTAACATGGCGGCCGTATATAGTGAATGAATAGAGATTAGACAGTTAGTTAGTGTATAGTGCAGTCCATGTAGTATATATAATACAGTTCAGAGTATATAGTGCAGTCAGTGTAGTATATATATAACAGTTCAGAGTAAATAGTGCAGTCCGTATAGTATATATAATGCAGTGCAGAGTATATAGTGCAGTCCGTGTATTATGTATACACAGGCCGAAAATCATCCGAAAACGGTCGTTTGGCAGGAAACGTCCGACTTTCGGCTCCTGTGTACAGCTCCTTGTCTGACAGCAACCAGTCAACCATTTGCTGTAAACACTGATCAGTGTGTCCTGGCGTGAGGGCAGTCCCCTGTCAGAACACAATAGCACAGCAGGGGAGATTGCTCTACTAACATCCAGTGCTGTTTCTTGGCCCAGGCCTTTTAGCGTACTTGGCCTGGGGAGGGGAGGGACAGGCGCCCCCATGACGGCCAATGATTGGTCAGACTGGATCCATGTAGGTTAACTGGTGGAGGCGGAGCCTAATGCTCCATCTACCCTCCTCTGCGTGGCATCATCTTCTTCCCCCGGAGCGGGGTCTGTGACGTTAGGAGGAGGAGACGAAGAGAGAGAGGTGCATGACGGGAACCCCCAGACAGCGGCAAGGATAGCAGGTACTCCTTCTTAGTCATCATGTGCACTTGTGCGTGTGTGCCAAGCAGAAGCAGCCAATCAAATATAGTGCTCAATATGGATTAAATAAATATTCAGATCATAAATAAAGTGTAATAAAGTGATTTGTGCAAAAAGCTCATTTAACAGTCCACATTCAGTAAAAGTTCATGTACTGCAAACTTTGCACTACATGAACTTTCACTGTTTAATTAACAGGGGCGGACTGACCCATCGGGCACTGCCCGAAGGCCCAGGGCCATTAGGGGGGCCCCATAAATGACTCTGAAAGACTGCAACACATATATTTTAGCATGGGTAGCGGCTCTAATAAGACATCTCACAGCGCACTGCTCCCTGCCTGCCCCTCCTTCCCTCCCATCCACCCCAGGTGCTTGTACTGTACATTACATCACCCGGGATGGACAAGAAGAGAAGAAGGGCTGGCGGGGAGGAGCCCACCGTGAGAGGTTTTATTATTACAGGCATCAGGTGAGGCTGTGTACTTTTTATTTTTTACAGGAGTCTAGAGACACCAGGGCCGCCACCATCGGGGGGGGGGCAGGCAATATAGATGTAGGGGGCCCGGGCCCCAACAGGACTGCAGGAGGCCCAGGTTGATAGGGCAGGTCTTAAACAGGAAGGGGTGTGGCCTTGATGGGAAGGGGTGGGTCGTGTATAAATTAGGGGGTGCATGAGTTTAGTCAGGCCTAGGGCAGCACATAACCTAAATACACCACTGCTAACATCACTTGTTTAAGTACAGTGATCTATCTTTAGGTGGTAGGGTGGCAAATAGATTAGCCATCCTTGCACAAGATCCACAAGTCACTTTATCTGCATTGTGTCATATTTGGTTCCTCTCTTGAAATAATTTATTTGTACAAAAGAAGATATAACAAGGCCTGCTTGGGAAGTTTGAGCTCATCTCCAGTCCTTTGTTTTATTACACCCCATCCGCCTTTAGGTAGGAACCTGTCTACTTTCTCCAGTGCAGGTGGGGCTCAACTGCAGCCGCATTGCAGAGAAGAGCAAGTCAAGAGGAACATGGTTTCCAGGGTCACTGGGGAAACTATCCATTTGGATGCTGCCACCATATGTGACTCTAGCAGTCCTCTTGAGTCAGACAGAGCCTATTTAAGACCCTGGCTCCCTGGCTTGGCATGTGTTTTGCATGTTGGTAGTGTAAGGACAGGTCACCCATCTGGCAGAGACAGTGATTAGCGGCAAGGAGAGGTTCCAGTTGAGAAAGGAAATGATGGCCACATGCCATCCTTCTGGGGACCTCCCCATTTGGACTCAGACCAGCCAGGCCATATCCCACCCCTCAAAACAGATGCTGTTGGCACATCTCAACCTGCTCTGTTACACATTGCTGATATTGCTGTGAGTGGTGGGTGTCTTCCCACTAGATTTGTTGTAAATGACTGGATTTGCATTAATACAAGTTCTGTTCTCTGCAATCGGACTCTGTGTATTTATTGCCCCCGCATCGCACTGCACCTCCCTATACACCCTCCCATGCCACTGCAGTACATTCATCCAAAGAAACGTTGTGAGCAGTGACATCTTTAGTCACTGACCAAAACTTTTGTTGGGTCAGACCAACAAAAGTTTTGCAGCTGGTCTAAGTTAGTGGTGGGGGCAACACTGGGTGGAGCTGTGCCAGAGGAGCCCCTCCTAATCTTAATATAAACACGCACAATTGGAGACAGGGACAGAGTATTGAACCCAACAGCAGGATGTGCCTGAGCAGGGACCTTCACAACCAGATCACCAGGTCTTATTTTAATGAAAGTGAAAACAACATTACCAAGTATTAAAGTTTATATCAAACTGAATGTAATAACTAAGTTGTAAAGTAACAATAAATAACATTGATTATTATTATTATTATTATTATTATTATATAGAATTTATATAGCGCCAACAGTTTACGCAGTGCTTTACAACTTATGGGTAGATACAGTAGGAATCAGAGGGCCCTACATTGAAATAATTTACTTTGCACCTACAAAAACGGCGTATTATAAGAATAACAACCTCTTTTGGAAAGTAAAGTAACTATGAATTATAATACAAAAATAATAAATAGCTTAATTTATAACTGACTCCACCTGCCTATATAATAATAATGAATATTAAGTACATTAGATCATTATTTAAATGGAAATATTTCTCATTCATTATACCACTATGGTCAAAGGTTCAATCTTCAATAATCAGTGTTGTCACTAATCAGATTCTTTCTTTGTTAAAGGGGTTGTAAAGGTTTGTGTTTTTTCAACTTAATGCATCCTATGCATTAAGGTGAAAAAACACCTGGCAGTCACCGGCCCCCCCCCCCCCCCCCCCCCCCGTTTTACTTACCTGAGCCCCTTCATCTTCTCGGCGGGGAAGCGCTGTCCCTCTCTCCACTGGGTCCCGTCTCTTGATTTGATAGAGTGATAGCAGCGCAGCCATTGGCTCCCGCTGCTGTCAATCAAATCTAATGACTGAGGGGCAGGGCCAAGTCTGGCATTCGTGTCTGTGGACGCAAATGCTGGACTCGGGAGCACGCCCGCAAGGAAACCCCCTCGGGAGAGAGCTTCTCCTAGGGGGTTATCTGATGCGGGGAGGAGCCGCAAGAGCCGCCGGGGGACCCCAGAAGAGGATGTTCGGGGTCACTCTGTGCAAAACGAGCTGCACAGTGGAGGTAAGTATGACATGCTTGTTATTTTAAAAAAATGTAAAATGATCCTTTTCAATCACTTTAAAGTTGAGCTTAAGCTTCCTGAACCCAACTCAGAATTTTTTTTTTCTTTTTTAAAACCCCCTATAAATATTTTGTTTCCTTAGTAGTATTCAGGATAATGGTTTGAGGTGGGCAATCCTTACTCCTGCACTGAGCAATGATGCCTGGGTACCACTCAATCAGCAAGTACTGCTCAGTCCAGAATTACCATAAGTCCACTGTGGATTGAATGACCACTAACCAGTAGTCAAAAGGTAAGTCTGTGGGGATGAAGTAGGTATTGCAGCAAAACAGTAATTTTTCAAGGTTCCAAGGAAGGGTGGGCTCCCGTTGGTGGCTGTGGGACAATGTAGTCTCAGTTTATTCATCTCTCACATAGCTCAGATAGTATAGTAAATAGAGTTCTATTATATATACAGTTGTGCTCATAAATTTACATACCTTGGCAGAATTTATGATTTCTTGGCAATTTTTCAGAGAATATGAATTTATAACACAAAAACATTTCTTTCACTCGTGGTTAGTTTTCGGCTGAAGCCATTTATTATCAATCAACTCTGTTTACTCTTTTTAAATCATAATCACAGTCATGGGGAAAGCAAAAGAATTGTCAAAGGATCTGCAGAAAAAGGTAGTTGAACTGTATAAAACAGGAAAGGGATATAAAAAGATATCCAAGGAATTGAGAATGCCAATCAGTGTTCAAGCTCTAATCAAGAAGTGGAAAATGAGGGGTTCTGTTGAAACCAAATCGCGGTCAGGTAGACCAACTAAAATTTCAGCCACAACTGCTAGGAAAATTGTTCAGGATGCAAAGAAAAACCCACAAATAACTTCAGGTGAAATACAGGACTCTCTGAAAACATGTGTTGTGGCTGTTTCAAGATGCACAATAAGGAGGCACTTGAAGAAAGATGGGCTGCATGGTCGAGCTGCCAGAAGAAAGCCATTACTACACAAATGCCACAAAGTATCCCGCTTACAATACACCAAACAGCACAGAGACAAGCCTCAAACCTTCTGGCACAAAGTCATTTGGAGTGATGAGACCAGAATTGAGCTTTTTGGCCACAACCATAAACACTACATCTGGAGAGGAGTCAACAAGGCCTATGATGAAAGTTACACCATTCCTACTGTGAAACACAGAGGTGGATCGCTGATGTTTTGGGGATGTGTGAGCTACAAAGGCTCAGGAAATTTGGTTAAAATTGATGGCAAGATGAATGTTATCAAAAAATACTGGAGGAACATTTGCATTCATCAGCCAGGAAGCTGCGCATGGGACGTACTTGGACATTCCAACATGACAATGATCCAAAACACAAGGCCAAGTCAACCTGTCATTGGCTACAGCAGAATAAAGTGAAGGTTTTGGAGTGGCCATCTCAGTCTCCTGACCTCAATATCATTGAGCCACTCTGGGGAGATCTCAAATGTGCAGTTCATGCAAGACAGCCCAGGAATTTACAGGAACTGGAGGCTTTTTGCCAAGAGGAATGGGCAGCTTCACCATCTGAGAAGATAAAGAGCTTCATCCACAAATACTACAAAAGACTTCAAGCTGTCATTGATGTTTAAGAACTGGGGTATGTAAACTTAGGGTCATTTGGGTAGTTTCTGTTGCCATTATGATTTAAAAAGACTAAACATAGTTGATTGATAATAAATGGCTTCAGCCAAACACTAACCATGAGTGAAAGAAAAGTTTTTGTGTTATCATTCATATTCTCTGAAAAATGGCCAAGAAATCATAAATTCTGCCAGGGTATGTAAACTTATGAGCACAACTGTATATAATATATATTCTTTTTTCCCCCTGAGCTTTCCCAACTAATCTCACTCTCATTTCCTGTTGGAGGAACCTTTCCATCTACCTTTTTCCCCAGCTTTGGCCTCTTCCCATGCCCTGCTGTACAGGTTACCAGTCTGACCTGAATTAGCAGCGTGTGTAATTCACTGAGCAAACATATCGTAACCCTAAAGATATTCAGGGTCCTGAACGCCAATGAAGCTGACCTGCATTCAAAAGAGACATGTCTGTACAATTAGGCACCTGTTCCAACTCTGTCTGCTGATACCAGCCCTTCACTGTGTCTCCTTCTTAAATGATCAAATCATCCATTAGGCCAGGGGCCTCGCAGCCCCGTGAGCTTCGCCCAGTTTGTGGTAGGACTAATTCATTAACGTGGCTCCGACCGGAATGTATGTGTGAGGTTCCGACTAATTGGACATGACTGGTTAAGAATGACTTCGGCCTGCATCCAGCTCTCACTGTCACTTATTCTGTGTAATAAGCTACTACTGCTGGCTTTTAATTCAATTTTTTTAACTCTCAACGGTAATGAACTTGGATGGGCTATTGTTGCCAGGCAGAAAAAAATGCACAGTCAGCCATTGTAACAAGCTCAATTATATGAGCATTCTGGTTCAAGTTAGGAATGGCGGTTAGGCTGGTCATAGGAGGATACTGTAGATGCCCTATAGAGAATACAGAAACCTTCTCCCTAGATGCCCCAGGATCAGCTCTCCATTTTGAGTAATATATAAACATGACATGTAATTTGTACATTCCTCATTCACCCTTTTTCAAGGAAAAGATAATTATAGGCATGGAAAACTTGTGTGTGTTAGCGCGTGTGATTCCGACACCAGAAAACAGTCCATATCGTCTCCTAGGTAAGACCTTCAAAGCCAGATTCTTATCTTCTCAGTCCATTGCCTATAGTAACAGTGGCAAGATTAGGGGGGATTATCAGTGCCTGCAATTCCCCATAGAAGACATCACCTACATGCTGTGTCTCTAGCCATCAGATGTCAGTCACAGATGTTTGTAAATTCACCTCTTCCGTGCTTTTTTTGCAAGATATTTTTTGCACTTATCCTACAGATATTAAAAAAAACATTCTTTATGGAAAATATAATACACTGATTGTTAGGGTATGTAGGACAGCCCATACCAAATATGTAACATGATATTAAGGCTCCCTCCTGGTGACTGGTTTACGTCAGAATTGCGACCCACCCCACTTCCAGCAGGTTTGTCTAAACCTCAGAATCCTACAAGGGCTTTCCAAAAATTTCAGATATAGGAGGGTAAGAAACTCGGGCCATATCTACAGCTCACTGTTACATAGTTCAACATCAGGAAGGGAACTCCTTGACTTGAGAGGTCTCTCTATTTACAATAGCTCCAGGCACTATACAATGAGCCAGCTGCAGCACTGAGCCACTTCATTCATTGGGAGACTCAAGAGCTGTACTCCATCATTCATTGGGAGACTCGAGAGCTGTACTCCATCACAATGTCTCTTGTACAGGCCAGCTATCTCTTCCCCAAAAAAGCCCTTAGAATTCTCACTCACTCTTTATCCCAGCATATTATAGACACAGAATGTCCAGTTGGATTCCAATTACCTTTTATTAATTTTACTTCAACATTGTCAGCAAACAAGCTTATCATAAGTAAACATTTACAACATGGCGTCTTAAGACAAGTCTCAATAGAATAAACATTATCCATAATTTTGAGTGCTTGGGTACTTACAGTGACATGGGTCCTCAGCTAATCTTTTCAAAGATGGGCCTTCTGCTCTCTCTGTTACCATAAGGCTCTAAGACACTAAGGGTAAAGTCCTTCCCAGCATGGATACTTACAGTGTTTTGCACTCTCTATTCTGGTGCTCTTAGGGGTCCCCCCGCTTCCCCCCTAAGGAGAAGTTTACACATATGATACTCCTCACATCATGGCTCCTGATTTTACTTCACATGAGAAAGACTCTCATTTCATTGGGAAGGGACTTTCTGGAAGAGACTCTCTGGAAGGGACCACATGGACCAATTTCTCAGCTTCGCAAGGTGGTGGTTGTCTTCTGTGCTTTCTTATAAGGACTCTCCTGTGACACATTATGTGACATTTATATGTAATGAGCATGACAAAGAATGTCTGCCAATCCTTGTGGGAACCCTGTTGTCATTTAAAGGTACAGGATGTATTTAAGGTGGCCATCCAGAGCTCAATGCAGTGGACAAGTCAGTCCTCTGCAGGGTTCCCTCTAGTCCTCAGAGCACAGTAGCAGTCATGTGACCACTCTGCTCTCTGTATACTGAGCGATCACTGCGCTGGGTCACAGTTCAACTTGGCCTAGAGTATAAATGAACAAAAAACATGCATTTTGGGAACAAATGTGTAAGTTTACATTAATGCATGAAGTAAAAACACACCACAAAAGGACCCTGAGTCCTGTTAGCCATCATAGAGTCAATTCACAGGAGATTGGATGTCTTGCTGACAGCCCCTCTGCCATATTGTATTGTTTTGTATTACCAGTTTGTAATCGTGTCACAAGATTCACCTTTCTAAAATACAAATTCACAATGCCTTTTAAAAGCATGAAATGCCTGGATATGTCAATGGAGAACTAAATAATGTCACTTGTGGTTCACAGAGGTGGCCGCACTGCCGAGGGAACGCCTTCTTTTTGTGGTGACTACACCATGGCAGAGCCAGATTTCTCATTTCAGATTCTTTACTGCAAGTGCCTCCCATTTGGCCCCCTAAATGGGTCTCACATACTCTAGGGCCACACTCCCCTCACAGAGGGCCCAACTTTACATCCTTGCTCATTCTCTATAGTACAGGAACCCAACAGGACACAGTCTCCTCATCTATCCATCTGTGTCTTTCTGAAGACGGACAGCACGCTATCCATTTTTCTCTTTTTGGGTTCCAGGAGTTGACACAGACAGCAGGACTCGGCCCTGCCCCCTGGCGCCCACATCATTGGATTAGATTGACAGCAGCGGGAGCAAATGGCTGCGCTGCTATCAATCTATCCATTTAGGACATGAGACACCAGCCGGAGCTGGTGTGCTCGTTCCCATTGCAGGAATTACTTGGGACAAGGTAAGTGAAAGGGGGGCTCGGGGGGGCTGCTGCATGACAGGAGGTTTTTCACCTTAATGCATAGAATGCATTAGGTGAAAAACCTTGAGGGTTTACAACCCCTTTAACCCTTTTAACATATACAGTATATCTAAATTCCTTTACAATGGATTTACATTCTTTTTAAAGCAGTATTAAAGTGGTTGTTATAATGTCAGAATAGAATGCATAAAGATTAAAAATCTTGTGCCTTCACAACCACTTTAACAAAGAATGTGCTGTACTTAGAATGCAGTAGTCAGGAGTAAGAAATGTAAAACACAGTGAGGGGAATTTATCAAAACTGGTGCAGTCAGAATTTGGAACAACTGTGCATGGCAACCAACCAGCTTCTGCCCCCCCCCAGGGCCGTCTTTAATATTGATTGGACCCTGGGCAAAACTTTTCTTGGGCCCCCCCCATGCAGTTTCGCTCTCCACCTGCTCTGAGACATACAATAAATAGCAGCTGGACTCAAAATCAGTTTACTGAATCAGATCAGGCAGCTATTGCGATACCTATTGTTGCCAGAGGTTACAGTGTATCATTACCGCTCACTGACTGGTTGCTAGAGGTTACAGTACACATTACGGCTCACTGATTGGTTGCTAGAGGTTACAGCACATGATTTCTGCTTGTTGATTTTCTGCTAGAGATTACTGTGGATATGACCTTAGGGGGGCATGATATACATATCAATGCCACCGGCTGCCGCTATTTACATATGAATGCCAGTAATTTACATGTAAATACAGGGTCTGCAGTTGAGTCATCTGTACACAACAGAAGGGCAGAGCTGGGCAGCAGTAGTAGCAGCACTTTACACTGAGATATTGGGACACAGCACGGGACTAAAACTTCAAGGGATGAGGGAATTTAAACCAGGATAGTTGGCAAGTATGAGGCAGCTGCTTTGGGCCCCACAATAATGACAGGGCCCTGGGCAGCTGCCCCTTTTGCCCTGCCTTAAAAACGGCCCTGCCCCCCCCCCGATGCTCCCTAAAACACTGGGCTGTGGAGGGGACAGGAGTGGCCGGCTTAGGCTCTCAGCGGCTCGCTGAGAGGCTGAGCTGGGTGCCAGTCCAGGCATGTGAGTGGATTCCAACCATATGGTTGGGATCTTTCCCCAGCCTGGACCGACTCTGTGACATCAGCCGAGAGCAGGCTTAAGCCCGCTGTCATCTGAAAATGGGTCCCTGGAGTGCAAAACAATCTGCACTGATGTGATCAACAGGAGAGGTACAACCAAACAGGCTTTGGCTGTACTTTTCCTTTAAACACATGCTGACCGGGCCATAGCCGAAAGATGGCTACAGCATGGTCGGCTTATGCTGGGGGGGCATCCATGGACATCCTCCCAGAATCTTGCTCCTGCAGGGGCACGCAACCGGAGATATCCATGACCGCCGGGTCCGGAAGACCCGGCGCATCACGGATGATGGTAAATGGCCGCTGATAGCAGCCGTTTACCACGTGATTGCTCTGTCAAATGATGGAGCGATCACAGCAACAAACCGGCGTCACGTTCAGTTCCTCTCTCCCCTCTCTGTACCGATCGGAACAGTGTGAGGGGAGAGGGGGAGAGATCATTTGCACCAGTGCTGCTCAGTGCCCATTCTAGCCACATCCATACTCTGCCAATACTCTGCCCATACTCTGCCCATACTCTGTCAATACTCTGCCCATACTCTGCCAATACTCTGCCAATACTCTGCCAATACTCTGCCATACTCTGCAATACTCTGCCATACTCTGCCAATACTCTGCCATACTCTGCAATACTCTGCAATACCCTGCAATACTCATCCATACTCTGCAACACTATGCAATACTCATCCATCCTCTGCAATATTCATCCGTCCATCCATACTCTGCAATACTCATCCGTCCATCCATACTCTACAATACTCATCCATCCATCCATACTCTGCAATACTCATCTATCCATCCATACTCTGCAATACTCATCCCTCCATCCATAATCTGCAATACTCATCCATTCATACTCAGACATACCCAGCTATACCCAGCCATACTCAGCCATCCCATACATACCCAGCCATCCACATCCATGGTTCATCCATGACACATCAGTTCGCATCCATACTACTACAGTGCCTCAAAGTGTAATTAGACTTGAAATGTATGCCCTTAGAATGCCTGCTGGTGCTCCCTGCATGCTGGGCCTCTGTATGTGGCCACGCAATGTAAAAGTCTCACACATTTGGTATCGCCATACTCAGAAGGAGTAGCAGAATGTATTTTGGGGTGTAATTTGTGGTATGCATATGCTGTATGTCAGAAATAACCTCATAATATGACAATATTGTGGAAAAAAAAAGAAAATAACTTGATTTTGCAAAGAACTGTGGGGAAAAAATTACAACTTCAAAAACCTCACCGTGCCTCTTTCTAAATACCTTGGAATGTCTACTTTCCAAAAAAGGGTCATTTGGGGGGTATTTTTACTTTCCAAGCATGTTAGGGTCTCAAGAAATGAGATAGACCGTCAGTATTTCAGGTGTGATCAATTTTCAGAGATTGGCACCATAGCTTGTGGACTCTATAACTTTCACAACGACCAAATGATATACACAAATTTTGATTATTTTTACCAAAGATATGTAGCAGTATAAATTTTGGCCATTTATGAAGAAAAATTACTAATTTGCTAAATTTTAACAGAAACAAAGACTTTTTTTTTTTTTACAGAATTTTCAGTATTTTTTGATTTATAGCGCAAAAAATAAAAAAACCCAGTGGTGATTAAATACCACCAAAAGAATGCTCTTTTTTTGTGAAAAAAAGGACAAAAATTCCATATGGGTACAGTGTTGCATCACTGAGTAATTGTCATTCAAAGTGTGAGAGCACCAAAAGCTGAAAATTCTGAAAATTGGTCTGGTTAGGAAGGGGTTTTAAGTGCCTAGTGGTCAAGTGGTTAATAAATCTATCACATGACCTGTCTCTCTGCTCCTGTTTGGCATTACTTGCAACAATTAAAAAATGTCCCCATTTATGTTGTGAACTCACCCTCAAGGGCCCAGGCAGGCTCTTCCGCAGCCCAGGCTTTAAATCCAGGCTCTTTCTGCCTGAAGCTGGAAGGTCCTCCAGGTATCCTCTTTCCTAGTACAGAGGGCCTCCACAATCCCCCTCTCATAGTCCGAGGCCTCCAGACACCTCCTCTTCTAATCTGGGACCTCCAGGCACCCCCTCACCTAGTCCAGTATCTCCCTTGCACCCCCTCATCAAGGGGCCTTTGCCACATCAACAATTATTTCCTAGTCAATGGCCTCCTTTGCACCCACCCCCTAGTCCAGGGCCTCCTCTGCACTCTTCTCCCAGTCCAAGGCCTCTTTTACAGCCCACCCCAAGTTAAGAGCCTCCTCTGCACCCTGCTCTCCGAATCCAGGTCCCTTATCAACCCACTTTCAAGTCCAGCACCTCCTCTGCACCCCCCCCTCCAATCTAGGTCATCCTGTGCACCCCCCCAGTCCAGGGGCTCCTCTGCACTCCCCAGCCCAAAGCCTCCTCCACACCCCCCTTCAGCCCAGGGCCTCCACTGCACCCTCCAGTCCAGGGCCTCCTCTAACCCCCCCCCCAGTCAGGGGACTCCTCTGTCTCCTCTGCACCCCTCCAGCCCGGGGCCTTCACTGCACCCCACAGTCTAGGGCCCTCCTAGTCCAGGGCCTCCTTTGCACCAACCCTACTCCAGCACCTACTCTGCACCCCCCCAGTCCAGGGCATTCTCTGCACCCCCCCCAGTGCAGGGCCTCCTCTGCACTCCCCAGCCCAAAGCCTCCTCCACACCCCCCATCAGCCCAGAGCCTCCACTGCACCCTCCAGTCCAGGGCCTCCCCCAACCCCCCTCCCAGTCCATGTCCTCCTCTGCCCCCTCTGCACCCCCCCAGCCCAGGGCCTTCACTGCACCCCGCAGCCCAGTGCCTTCTCCGCACCCCCCCCCCCCGTCCAGGGCCTCGTCTTCTTGGGATGCCTCACGCAGAAAAGACATAGGCTGTTCGTGCACTGGGCGGGACTAGGAGGGAGACCTGTCTGTCCATTACACTTGATCGGGTGGCAGTGCCACCCTTAGAGCAGCGGTACCCAGTGCGGGTGGGGGCGGCACCCCTTGCGCCCCTAGATGCGTCACCCGGGGCAGGCGCTCCCCCCAAGTTTCGGCCCTGTGCACAGGAGTCATTATTACGGTATGGCGCGCTGCATCCAGGGCACACTGTGTGCCCTGAATGCAGAGTGTCACTGTGCATGCGCTGTAACGACAACATCTAAAGCCAGTGTGAATATCTCCTATACGGTGCATGTTTAGGAGATATTTCCTGTACCCAGAGCTAAGCTTTATTATAAGCCTAATATATTGAAAATCACCAGCGCTTTGGATGAATGGGAATAACAGGTTTGAGCAGCTGTGCTATACTCTCTATTAAGGGGTAAGACTATTTTTACTCTATAAACAGCTCTAACCTGTATACTACATTATATCTGTGTGCACATAAGCATACAAAAAGTGCTAATAAATACAAACAGAACTTATTTGAAAAATTATCCACAGTGAATACGGAATTCAATTTTTTCAAAGACAAAGTGCCAGCGTGCTGTGAAATACATTTTTTAGTACAGTAAAACCTTGGATTGTGAGCATAATTCCTTCTGGAAACATGCTTGTAATCCAAAGCACTCGTACGTCAAAGCAAATTTTCCCATAAGAAATAATGGAAACTCAGACGATTCGTTCCGCAACCATTTTTTCATAAGTCCTTCAGTCTATAGTCAATATAAAAAGATTATAGCAGTGTGACTTTGAGGCAACTTCAGGGAATGCCTGAGTAATCTTCCTGTAATGTCGGATCCAAATCAAATAAATTAGGATGAGGCTCCAACTTAGGACTCATGCACACTGCAGCTAAAAAAAAAAGCTGCTTTTACAGGCATTTGAGCTTTTATTTCAGCTTTAAGAAGCTTGGGCTTTTTTGTGCTCTTGTGCACATTTTTATTGAGCTTCTTTAAGCTTCCTCAAGCTCCCTTGAACTCCTTTGAGCTTCTTTGAGCTTTTTTGAGCATAAGTGTTTTTGTTTTTTTTTCACAAACCCTCCTAGATAATGTTGCCTTCTATTACAAGGGATGTTTACATTCCTTGTAATAGGAATAAAAGTGACACATTTTTTTTTTTTAAATAAAAGGTAAAATAAGAAAAAATATATATTTTTTTTAAACGCGCCGAGCTCGCGTTCAGAAGTAAATGCAGACGTGAGTAGCACCCGCATATGAAAACGGTGTTCAAACGATACATGTGAAGTATCGCCGCGATCGGTAGAACAAGAGCAATAATTCTAGCCCTAGACCTCCTCTGTAACTCAAAACATGCAAGCGGTAGAATTTTTTAAACGTCGCCTATTGAGATTTTAAAGGGTAAAAGTTTGTCGCCATTCCACAAGCGGGCGCACTTTTGAAGCGTGACATATTGGGTATCAGTTTACTCGGCGTAACATTATCTTTCACAATATAAAAAAAAATTGGGCTAATGATACTGTTGTCTTATTTTTTTAATTAAAAAAGTGTATTTTTTTTTTTTTTTAAAGTGCACTTGTAAGACCGCTGAGCAAATACGGTGTGACAGAAAGTATTGCAACGACCGCCATTTTATTCTCTAGAGTGTTTAGAATCCCCAAACTTTATACATTTTTTTTTCTATGTAATTTTCTAGCAAAAAGAAACCGTTTTTAACCCGGTCCTTAAGTGGTTAATACCACTTTAAGGTAAATCATTACATCAAAATATATGCTCATTGATAAAACACCTGTAGATTTTCTAAAGAAAATTATCTTATTTTAGGTTACTTTGATTCCCTGTGGCCAATTTACTAAAGTAATATATGCTGTTTAATTAGCGTAGTAAATAAGGAGCGGTGTTTACTTTGAATATCTCTGAAGTATCAGGTTAAAACAGCGGTTTTCAACCTAGGGATCGCGACCCCCTGGGGGGTCGATTGCCAATTTGCCAGGGGGTCGCGAATGCTGGCCGAGACGGACCCGAAGATACTGTGTTACGCCGGAGTCTGTCCGTCTCGGCCAGCGAGATGTCACTTCCGGGAGAGGAGAGGCCACACGGAAGTGACGTTCCATCAGCGCCATCTTGATACTCTCGTCTGCATTGAGGCTGCACTTAGAAGTCGGCAAGCGGACATCTTTTTACACCCACTGAAGTCTGCTTGCTGAGGACGAGTCTACCAAGATGGCGGCGACGAAACGTCTTTTCTGGTTAACACAGACGGCTTGCTGATTCTGACGGAACACCAGTGATTTGGTAAGTCAGAGATACTAATTAATAAAAGCATTTTTGTACATCAATTGCCGCCACTGTGCCATCAAACACCGCCACTGTGCTATCAAACGCCGCCACTGTGCCATCAAACGCCGCCACTGTGCCCATCAATTGCTGCCACTGTGCCCATCAATTGCCGCCACTGTGCCCATCAATTGCCGCCACTGTGCCCATCAATTGTCGCCACTGTGCCATCAAAAGCAGCCACTGTGCCATCAAACGCTGCCACTGTGCCATCAAACTCCGCCACTGTGTCCATCAAACTCCGCCACTGTGCCCATCAAACACCGCCACTGTGCCCATAAATTGCCGCCACTGTGCCATCAAACGCAGCCACTGTGCCCATCAATTGCCACCACTGTGCCCATCAATTGCCACCACTGTGCCATCAAATGCAGCCATTGTACCATCAAACGCCGCCACTGTGCCATCAAATGCTGCCACTGTGCCCATCAATTGCCGCCACTGTGCCATAAAATGCAGCCACTGTGCCCATCAATTGTCGCCACTGTGCCATCAAATGCAGGCACTGTGCCCATCAATTGTCGCCACTGTGCCATCAAACGCAGCCTCTGTGCCCATCAAACGCAGCCACTGTGCCCATCAAACGCAGCCACTGTGCCATATCAAATGCTCCCACTGTACCATCAATTTCTGCCCCCGTGCCATATCAATGCTTCCACTGTGCCCCGCCGCCCGCCCGCCGTCTACCTGGCACTTACCCTGTCTCTCAGTGGGGCATTTTAGTCATTTGTAACTTATATGTTATATGTTAAATAAATATTTTGCGCTGTATATTACAGATTGTTTCTGTGATTAATCACTACGCTTTAAGATGTTAAATTTGTAGGAATGAAAATAAATCCTGCATATCAGATATTTATATTTCGATTCATAATGCCCCGTACACACGGTTGGACTTTGTTCGGACATTCCAACAACAAAATCCTAGGATTTTTTCAGACGGATGTTGTCTCAAACTTGTCTTGCATACACACAGTCACACAAAGTTGTCGGAAAATCCAATCGTTCTAAACGCAGTGACGTAAAACAGGTACGTCGGGACTATAAACGGGGCAGTGGCCAATAGCTTTCATCTCTTTATTTATTCTGAGCATGCATGGCACTTTGTCCGTCGGATTTGTGTACATACGATCGGAATTTCCGACAACGGATTTTGTTGTCGGAAAATTTTATATCCTGCTCTCAAACTTTGTGTGTCGGAAAATCCGATGGAAAAATGTGTGATGGAGCCTACACATGGTCGGAATTTCCAACAACACGCTCCGATCGGACATTTTCCATCGGAAAATCCAACCGTGTGTACGGGGCATAACAGTCGCAAAATTACAGCAATGAAATGACCAACGAAAATAATTTTACTGCTAGGGGTCCCCACAACTTGGGAAATTTTATCAAGGGGTCACGGCACTAGAAAGGACCACTGGGTTAAAATGTCATAGAAAAACATTCAGGCAAACTATAATAGGTGTAATACTAAAATGCACTATAATCTCTCATTCCTGCAATCCAAGAAGATAATATGGGGTGTCCAAGAGGGAAGAAAATTTGATTATCTTTTAAAATGTTCAGCCAATTCCATTGTTCTATAAAACAATGTTAAACTCAATGCTACAATTCACTAACCAGATATATGTTATGTGATATATTTATTCTGTATCATGTGACATGGATCTTAACATTTAATTATAGCTAATCAAAGGGTAAACTTGTGACAAGTGTGTGAAGTGTCTTTTAATGGTAACAATGTATTCAAAAGAATGATAATGCACTTCCACGGGTACAAAAAGAGCTAAAGAATGTACCTTTGTCTCATTAGGCTATGGTATAAAATGCTCTCTGAAGAGTATTGGCAGCCTTTTCATTGTAGGGGGTCTCTGGGGGGCAAAGGGCTAGGGGACATTGAAGGGGGCTGGGTGCAGCAAAGGTTCTACTTTCTCTTGGGTCACATTTGTGTACTTGCTCATACCTCCTAAAATTCCAACTCTCAAGTCACTTTGAATTTTCATCAGCTGTTATCTCCCCATCCTGCCCAACTGGAGTTCCAGCTCTTTTTCACATGCACATGTGTAGCTCCACCTAGTGGCAGTTCATAAGCCAGTTCCTGCACCAGTGGGCCTACTTTAAATCATAAGTACTAAAGTCTAGAACACACTATTCGTTTTCTGTGACAGACCTAACCGGGAGAGAGACTTTTGGAGGGGACTGAATGCTAGCCTCTTGCCGATCGATCGTGGGCCCTGGCATTTGGGGGAACGGTGCTCTTTGTGAGCTGTATGCCTGGGGACCCTTGAGGTGGTATTACTGGGGATTCCGGTCCTGGTCCCCCAGGACACACAGACTCTGGGGACCCTGGATTTGCCATATTAGAAATAGTGGCTGATTCATAATGCTGGGACAAATACTTTCAGGAGATGCTAATGTCAATTCCAGCACCTGTCTGTCTGTTGCCTGCTAGAATGTGTATTGTAAATAAGTCTCTAGTATGGGATCTAAGAGTCATTAGATCCCCATTGTTGTTTGTGTTAATTAACTCTGCTATTGTGATAATGTTGATTGGGTTTTCTGAGCTACAAGACGGCCAGTCTGGCCTAAAGGTCATGTCTGAGTCATCTAGGCTGTCTAAAGGGAATTAGCCCATGTTAATTAGGTTTCTGGTCACAGGTGTATGTTCAGAGTAATATGGGCAGGAGGTATAAAAGAGCCTGTATCCCTCAATAAAAGAGATTCCTGCTTGAACTTACATACAGCCTGCCTGGTGTTTGTTCTGAGCTACACAATTGGATTAGAACGGCACATAGCTGTAGTTCTAGTCCCGGAGCATCGGATGACCGAATCATCAGATGTTGCGATCTGCAATCTGATTCTATAGCTGCAGAGGCGTGTCGGGAGAGTGGAACCAAGCGAGCAGGGGCTTGTTACATTTTCTATTCAATGAACCCAGCAGAACCCAACGAAAAACAACTGAAGCGCTCGGAGGGAGCCGCTATATTATCTGTGATGTTAGTACAGCGTTCTCCCCTGCTGAGCTATTGTGTTCTAACAGAAGGACTGCCCTCCGCCAGAACACACCACTCAACGGCTGACAGCGCTGATTGGATGCTGATTGGCAGACCCCTTCGACAGAAGCCAGACATTCGTCCGGCTTCTGTCAGACCGGCTGCCATATACATGGCCCGAATGTTGGCTTGTTTCCATTGAACCGGCTGATGCCATCCAATATTCAGCCCATGTATACGGCCCATTACAGCTGAGGTACTCATCATCATCATTATGTGACCTCTGGGGCCTGCAAGGATGGGGATGGCCCAATAGCTCCCATGGCACAGGTTATTTCTATCTTACACTACAGAACAGCAGTTGAATCCTCAATACTCTGCCTGATGCCCTGATGGCCTCAGAAAAAGATATCTGCCCACACTGTTCACAGGACCCCACAAGGGTATATAGACTCTTCATGCCATGCCCCATCTTACACTCATCGCAGATTGCTCAGTAATGAAATGTCCAGACAGAAAACATCTTACCTGACTTTTTACAGAATGGCTAGCACTCAAAGCTTCCCCCCGGTACTGAATTGATTAGGTCGAAGGCAGGGGCTTGCTGAGGGGTAACATGTGGTCTGCTTACCACATCTGCTGAAGTTCTCTGTGGTCCATGGTTCATGTCAACAAAAAAGAAAGACCGGCTCGAACTGGCTGGAGACAAGGCAGAGAACCAACTTTAACCACATCATAACTGGGCACTTTCACCCCCTTCCTGCCCAGACCAATTGAATGACAATTACTCAGTCATGCAACACTGTACCCAAATGAAATTTTATCTCTTTTTTTACATGAATAGAGCTTTCCTTTGGTTAGATTTAATCACCACTGTTTTTTTTTTTTTTTGTTTTTTTTGGGATATAAGTAAAAAAAAATAATTTTTTTTTAGTTGCTATTACAAAACTTTGCAGATAAGTAATTTTTTGTTTATAAATTTGGGCCGACATTTATACTGCTAAATATCTTTGGTAAAAATAACCCAAATTAGTCGATATTATTTAGTCTGTGTAAAAGTTATAGAGTCTACAAGCTATGGTGCAAATCATTAAACATTGATCACACCTGATGTACTGAGGGCCTATCTTATTTCTTGAGGCCCTGAAACGGCAGGAAAGTACAAATACCCCCCCCCCCCCGCCCAAATGACCAATTTTTGGAAGGTAGACAGTCTGAGGTATTTAGTGAGAAGCATTGTTTTTTTAAGTTGTCATTTTTTTCCCACAATTCTATTTCTTTTTTTTCCCCACAATTCACAATTCTAGGAGCATAGATTACACATCTAATTTCATTCCTACCTATCACACTTTTGAAGATCCTGGAGCACCAGGACAGTGGAATTACCCACAAAATTACCCCACTTTGGAAAGCAAACACCCCACAATGTACATTCTATGAGGAATTATGACTCTTTGAACATGTAATTTTTTTCCACAAGTTTTTGGAAAATGTGGAAAGAAAATGAAAACATATTTTTTCTTACACAAAGTTTTAAAAGACAGGTACTCGGGTACTCTGATGGGCTGGTGATAGGTACTCGGGTACTCTGATGGGCTGGTGACAGGTACTTGGGTACTCTGATGGGCTGGCGACAGGTACTCGGGTACTCTGATGGTCTGGTGATAGGTACTTGGGTACTCTGATGGGCTGGTGACAGGTACTTGGGTACTCTGATGGGGTGGTGACAAGTACTCGGGTACTCGTGGTGAAAATGAGCACAACACATGTGACTGGCTGTGATTGGACACAGCCGGTCACGTGGTAAAGAGCCATTTTGATTGGCTCTTTCCGCTAATCGGGGATGGGCTGTGTCCAGAAGGACACACCTCGTCCCCAAACGCCGCGCTGGTCACCCCCGGGGAGAGGCGAGAATGGGTGCAAGTCATATGACGAACAGAGGGAGTGTTCCTGCTGGTGTCATATTACTATGCGACGGTAGGGAACTGGTTAAAAGGGAAGCAACACATGAGCATGCACTACACACAAGGCACCCTACATACAAGTGTCCTTCGGGTTATCCAATACAGGCTTCCCTTTCCCTGCTCTAAAACATCCCAAGACCTGCTCCTCCGATGAGCCTACTGTCACCAATCCCATGCTGGAACAGTTTTCTATAATCTAGAGCATTAATCATTTTCCTGATTAAGCCTTGAGCAGTCTTACTTAACATAAATAAACTGCCCTATCTTATTAAAAATTTACAAGCAATGGTTGAAGAGGACTGCAGGTTTTTGAACAAATACACACCATATTATTAAAGTATTGGGATGCCCCACCTTTACATACACATGAACTTTAATGGCATCCCAGTCTTAGTCCCTAGGGTTCAATATTGAGTTGGTCCACCCTTTGCAGCTATCACAGCTTCAACTCTTCTGGGAAGGCTGTCCACAAGGTTTAGGAGTGTGTCTATAAGAATGTTTTCCAGAAGCACATTTGTGAGGTCAGACACTGATTTTGGATGAGAAGGCCTGGCTCGCAGTCTTCCCTCTAATTCATCCCAAAGGTGTTCTATCGGGTTGAGGTCAGGACTTTGTGCAGGCAATCAAGTTCCTCCACCTCATCCATGTCTTTATGGGCCTTGCTTTGTGCACTGGCACGCAGTCATGTTGGAACAGGAAGGCTTCAAAAGTTCCCTTCACTGGAACTAAAGGGCCAAGCCCAACTTCTGTAAAACAACCCCACACCATAATCCTCCGCCACCAAATGATTTGGACATGGATGAGCAAGTGTGTACTGGAGGAACTTGACTGGCCTGTACAAAGTTCTGATCTCAACCCGATAGAACACTTTTGGGATGAATTAGAGCGGAGACTGCGAGACAGGCCCTCTCGTCCAACATCAGTGCTTGACCTCACAAATTTGCTTCTGGAAGATTGGCCATACATTCCCATAGACTCACTCCTAAACCTTGTGGACAGCCTTCCCAGAAGAGTTGAAGCTGTTATGGCTGCAAAGGGTGGGCCAACTCAATATTGAACCCTACGGACTAAGACTGGGATGCCATTAAAAGCTCATACAGGGTTAAAGGCAGGCGTCCCAAGTTCATGTAAAGGCCAATACTTTTGGTAATATAGTGTATGTCCCATGTTTGGCTTTACTCTAGGTAGTGCCCTGGAGCTTTTATTTTTGCATCTGTTACACTAGTTTTGTGTATGCAGGTTTATTGTAACGAGACAAAGGAAAAATGAATAACAATATTCAGCTATGAGTGCACACATACCCTTGAGTCTGGATATTTATATCATTCATATGCTGAAGAGAGCTTCGTAAACCAACTGAACTAATTCTGAGTGAATGGAGGAACTCAAAAAGTAGGGTAAGACTTTAGGGAGTGTTGGGATGTTTAACAGACAGGACTAGTGCCAGTTACCAGCGGGGGTCCTAATACATTGCCAGTACACAGAGCAGCTCGGGGTAGTGAATACATTACCACAAACCATGACCTATTTGTGAAATAACTGCATAAGCTTTAAGATTATTCAGAGATGAGCAAAGCAATGCGCACAAAATGAAATGTGTCTCATATTCTGCAGTTGATGAATGAAAGGTTGAGGCTGATTAAAATATTTAAATTACTGTCATCTTTATATCTGATAGTTACACTCTCAGGCTTATTCAGCAAGACAATGCAAGGAGCAATGAAATGGACTAAGAATGACCTCAAAGGAACCAATCAGAATTCAGCTCAGCGCAGTCAGAATAATTAAGAGACAGTTTCTGATTAAATGATAGAGCTTACTGCACTTTGTATATCAGAATTACTTTATGCAGTGCTGTACTGAAACTAGATAAAAATATATGAGTGGGTTTTCTGGATCCTTCTGAGCCAGCATGCTGCTCCATCTTTACTTCTCTTATGACAACTGGCTCATTGCATTGGCTCAGAAGGTGGTAGCAATGGCACACCTGCTCTTTAAAAAGCCTCCTTACCTTCTTTTTCCTGGTGGGATTTGTAGAGTGGTGGGGTCAGCACAGTGGTGGGGTCAGCATAGCACATAGAGTAAGTGTCCAACCTGTGGCTCACAGGCCACATGCACCCAAAACGACTATGAATGGGGCCCAACACAAAATTGTAAACTTACTTTAAAATTTTGATTGTTGGGGGGCATTTTGTAAAAATGCATTTACACTTAGAGAATAAATGCGGCCGAAGAAAAATTTGACAGTGTCTGTTTTCTGGAGTTTTAGAAGGTTTTTCTTCCCAAAGAAAAATATTCTACCAGACCTGAAGGGTCTGGTATGGATTTTGAGGGGGATCCCGCCCCCCTGTGTGAATTGGTAATGGGGTACCCCTACCATTTGACAAAAAAGTGTCAAAAATGTTAAAGACAATAGCCAGTTTTTGACAATTCCTTTATTAATGTCTTCTTCTTTCCCCGCTTCTTCTTCCATCTTCTTCTGGTCTTCCTTCGGTTTTCTTCTTCCTCCATCTTGTTCTTCCCCCACTTCTTCCTCTATCTTTCTCTGCTTCATCCTCTGGTCTTCTCCTCCGGCATCTTCCTCCGGTCTTCTCCTCCAGCATCTTCCTCTGACTTCTTCTTCCCCGCTTTGTCCTCTGGATGATATGTCTCAATGGGAGTCTCCCGCTGTGTGACGCTTCTGTTCTTGTGACATCTTTTATAACTGAGGGCGGGGCCACACCGTGACATTTCCGGGTGACCCCGCCCCCCTCTGACGCACGGGGACATCCCTATGGCTTTCCCGGGGGTTCAGAGGGGGCGGGGTCACCCATTTATGTAATAGGGTGACCCCGTTCCCCTCTGACACCACGGGGAAGCCATAGGGAAGTCCCCGTTAGTCAGAGGGGGAAGGGGTCACTGGGTGACCCCGCCCTCAGTTATATAAGAGCTGTCACAAGAACAGAAGTGTCACACAGCGGGAGACCCCCATTGAGGCGGATCGTCCGGAGGATGAAGCAGGGAAGAAGAAACCGGAGGAAGATGCCGGAGGAGAAGACCGGAGGAAGATGCTGGAGGAGAAGACTGGAGGATGAAGCAGAGGAAGAAAGAGGAAGAAGTGGGGAAAGAAGAAGATGGAGGAAGAAGAAGAAAACCGAAGGAAGACCAGAAGAAGATGGAAGAAGAAGCGGGAAAGAAGAAGACATTAAAAAAGGAATTGTCATAAACTGGCTATTGTCTTTTTTAACATTTTTGACACTTTTTTTGTGAAATGGTAGGGGTACCCCATTACCAATTCACACGGGGGGGGCGGGGTCTGGGGGTCACCTTGTTAAAGGGGGCTTCCAGATTCCGATAAGCCCCCTTCCCGCAGACCCTCACAACCACCGGGCAAGGGATGTGAGGATGAGGCCCTTGACCCCATCAACATGGGGACAAGGTGCTTTGGGGGGCTACCCCAAAGCACCCGCCCCATGTTGAGGGCATGTGGCCTGGAATGGTTTAGGAGGGGGGGCGCTCTCTCGCCCCCCCCTCTTTTCCTGCGGCCTGCCAGGTTGCGTGCTCAGATAAGGGTTTGGTATGGATTTTTGTGGGTACCCCTAAGCCATTTTTTTAAAAAATTTTGGCGTGGGGTTCCCCTTAATATCCATACCAGACCTGAAGGGCCTGGTATGGAATTTGTGGGGACCCCCAAGCAATTTTTTTTTTAAATTTTGGTTCAGGGTTCCCCTTGATATTCATACCAGACCCAAAGGGCCTGGTAATGGACTGTGGGGGGAATCCCATGCTGTTTTTTTCAATGACTTTTATGTGTATTGCCTTTAAAATTAGCACTTTTGATTTCTCCCATAGACAATTCATTATAGCCGCGAGTACTTTTAAATGACTTTTTTTCCTTTAGAAATGTCATTTTGCTCTCGGACTGTTCTAAACATGGGAAACACGCGCTACTTTACAGGCATACTATGGACACCCCCCAGGTACGAAATTTAAAGGAATATTTAACTTTTATTGTTTCACTTTAAGCATTATTAAAATCACTGCTCGCGAAAAAACGGCCGTCTTTAAAACTTTTTTTGCATTGATACATGTCCCCTGGGACACAGGTCACCAAACACTTTTTATGACAATACCATGCATATAAGCCTTTAAAATTAGCACTTTTGATTATACATGTTCGTGTCCCATAGACTTTAACAGTGTTTGCATGCTCGAACAAATTTTTTGCCTGTTCGCATGTTCTGCTGCCAACCGAATCGGGGGGTGTTCGGCTCATCCCTAGTCTCTAACAGCTTTAACATCTAGAGGGTAAAATGTTTGCTCATTCTTCTTTGCAAAATAGCTCAAGCTCTATCAGATTGGATGGAGAGAGTCTGTGAACAGCAATTTTCAAGTCTTGCCACAGATTCTCAATTGGATTTAGGTCTGGACTTTGACTTGGCCATTCTAACACATTAATATGCTTCGATCTAAAGCATTCCATTGTAGCTCTGGTTGTATGTTTAGGGTCGTTTTCCTGCTGAAAGGTGAATCTCCGCCCCAGTCTCAAGTCTTTTGCAGACTATAACATGTTTTCTTATAAGATTGTCCTGTATTTGGCTTCATCCATTTTCCCATCAACTCTGACCAGCTTCCCTGTCCTTGCTGAAGAAAAGCATCCCCACAACATGATGCTGCCACCACCTGTTTCACAGTGTGGATGGTGTGTTCCGGGTGATGTGTAGTGTTAGTTTAATGTCACACATAGCGTTTTGCTTTTAGGCCAAAAAGTTCAATTTTTGTCTCATCTGACCAGAGCACCTTCTTCCACATGTTTGCTGTGTCCCCCACATGGCTTCTCACAAAGTGCAGATTTGTGGACAGATTCTCCCACCTGAGCTGTGGATCTCTGCAGTTCCTCCAGAGTTACCATTGGTTTCTTGGCTGCTTCTCTGATGAATGCTTTCCATGCCTGGCCTGTCAGTTTAGGTGAACAGCCATGTCTTGGTAGGTTTGCAGTTGTGCCATGCTGTTTCCATTTTCGAATGATGGATTGAACGGTGCTCCGTGAGATGTTTAAAGCTTGTGATTTTTTTTATAACTTAACCCTGCTTTAACCACTTGACACCCGCGCTATAGCCGAATGACAGCGCGGACCTGAATTTCCGGGAGGCCCTCTTATGAAAAAAAAAGCCGATCACCGGCTTATCAGCAAGGGACATCGGTCCCAAAGAGGAAGAGGCAATTATGCCTCATATGTGCCACCAGTACCCCCTGCCAGTGCCACCTGCCATTGCCACCTGACAGTGCCCACCAGGGCCACCTATCAATGCCCATGAGTGTCACCTATCAATGCCTACAAATGACACATATCAATGCCCACAAGTGCCACCTATCAGTGCCCACCAGTGGTGCCAATCAGTTCCACCTAGCAGTGCTGCTTATCAGTGTAACCGATCAGTGCCCATTATTGCCACCCATCAGTGCCCATCACTGCCACCCATCAGTGCCCATCACTGCCACCTATCGGTGCCCATCAGTGCCGCCTCATCAGCGTACATCAATGAAGGAGAAAAATTACCTTTTTTAAAATTTTATAACAAAATATTTAAAAAAAAAAAAATGTTTTTTTTTTAAATTCGGTCTTTTTACATTTTTTTAGCAAAAAATAAAAACCACAGAGGTGATCAAATACCACCAAAAGAAAGCTCTATTTGTGGGGAAAAAAATGATAAAAACTTCGTTTGGGTACAGTGTTGTATGACCGCGCAATTGTCATTCAAAGTGCATCAGTGCTGAAAGCTGAAAATTGGTCTGGATTGGAGAGGGGTTTAAGTGCCCAGTAAGCAAGTGGTTAAACTTCTCCACAACTTTATCCCTTATCTGTCTGGTGTGTTCCTTGGCCTTCATTGTGCTGTTTTTCACTAAGGTTCTCTAACAAACCTCTGAAGACTCCACAAAACAACTGTATTTATACTGAGATTAAAATACATACAGGGGGACTCTATTTACTTAGGTGACTTCTGAAGGCAATTGGTTCCACTAGATTTTAGTTAGGGGTATCAGAGTAAAAGGTGGCTGATTATAAATGCACGCCACACTTTTCACATATTTATTTGTAAAAAATTTTGAACATCATTTTCCTTCTACTTCACAATTATGTTCCACTTTGTGTTGGTCTGCCACATAAAATCTCAATACAATTAATTTACGTTTTTCGTTGTAACATGACAATATGTGGAAAATTTCAAGGGGTATGAACACTTTTTCAAGGCACTGTACAGTACCTACAAACCTTTTATCTATCCGTAGTCTAAGGTGACTTTATAGCAAAGACCAACAATTGAACAACACTACTTGGACCAAAACAGACTATTACTATATCTATAACAGAGGTCTCCAAACTTTCTAAACAATGGGTCAGTGTACTGATCTTTTAGACTTTAGGTGGGCCAGACTGTGGCCACTGGGAGTACAGAATGCCCCGTCATCAGTGGGAGTAAACAATGCCTCAAAAAATTACATAATACCTGTGGTTAGTAGGACAGGGAATAGTGCCCTATCATTGTTATTAGTGGGAGAAATAGTGCCCTGTCATTGGTGTCAGTTGGAGGAATAGTACCCTATTGTTGGTGTCAGAGGAATTCATTATGCCCCATCATTGGTGTCAATTTGGAGGAAATATGCCCCACTGTTAGTGTCAACTATAGGAATGGTACCTCATTGCTGGTATCATTGCTGGTGTCAGCGAGAGGAATAGTGCCCCAAGGGCTGAGTAAATTCAAGTAAAAGGTCGCATTTGGCCCACAGGCTGCGGTATGGATAACCACTGTTCTATAATAATATATGAAAATCTCCTTCTTCTGGACAATTATGTCCTGGGAATGATAGCACCATTAAAATCAAATACGTGAGAGATCTCCTTGGGAGATGTAGTGGGTGTAATTTTATTAGGATTTGTTATACCGTGGTATTTTTATTAATCTTTTTGCACAATAAATGGTCTTAAAATGGGGATTTGGCTATTGAAGTATTGGTTAATTATTGGTTTGATCTTTCACACATTTTTATGTTTCATATATTATTAATATCCTCCTAGTTAGGCGCTAGAGTGAGTGTATATAGTTTTTGTTTTCTTTACTTAACAGGGGGACAGCCAGTGGTGGTGCGTTCATAAGGGCGCACGGGCGCCGCCCCCTCTCTCCAGCCGCCCCTCTATCACCAATAGATAGATTCACGCATTGCATAAATCTATCAATGGCTGCCGCTGCCACCCCCTATTCAGGCGCCCGGCCCCTTTTCAGGCACCGGGCACCTGAATTACAGCGGCGGGGTATTTTTTTAAGCACCTGATGAGAGCCATAGGAGGAGACATCGAGAACATGGAGGAAACCGCTTGTGGCACGCCACTCACAGTTCACCAATCGTCGCCATTGTAAGGGAAATTTGTAAGTTCTGTATATAATTGTATTCTAGTTTGTATGTATTGCACACTGCCCTCACTGTGCACACAGCACTAATAATGTTTTCAGTACGTTTACATTCTTTCCAGTCCTGATTAGAATAAGCCTGCCTATGTAATGCCCCTTGTTACCATAAACGTACAATTGTAATATTAATGTGATACCTACGTAATCATGTGTATATAAACCTTAAAATGCATCATAATAAAACAGAACAGTTATTTGCTGAGCGTATCTTTTGTGTCTGTTCCCTACTGCAGTAGTTATTATTAATTTGGAACCACTAATCAATATGAGGATAGGAGTTGCCTATCATCAATTTAACCAAGTCACCGTCACCCCCTGCCCCACAGAGACAGGGTAAGTGCCAGGCAGACGGCGCGTGGGGGGGGCACAGTGGCAGCATTTGACAGGCACAGTGGGAGCATTTGATGGCACAGTGGGAGCATTTGATGGGCACAGTGGGAGCATTTGATGGGTACAGTGGGAGCATTTGATGGCACAGTGGGAGCATTTGATGGGCACAGTGGGAGCATTTGATGGGTACAGTGGGAGCATTTGATGTGCACAGTGGGAGCATTTGATGGGCACAGTGGGAGCATTTGATGGGCACAGTGGGAGCATTTGATGGTACAGTGGGAGCATTTGATGGCACAGTGGGAGCATTTGATGGGCACAGTGGGAGCATTTGATGGGCACAGTGGGAGCATTTGATGGGCACAGTGGGAGCATTTGATGGCACAGTGGCAGTGTTTGATGGGCACAGTGGCTGCATATGATGGGCACAGTGGCTGCGTTTGATGGCACAGTGGCTGCGTTTGATGGCACAGTGACTGCGTTTGATGGGCACAGTGGCGGCATTTGATGGGCACAGTGGTGGAATTTGATGGCACAGTGGTGGCATTTGATGGCACAGTGGCTGCATTTGATGGGCACATTGGCGCCAATAGATGGGCACAGTGGCTGCAGTTGATGGTACAGTGAGGCTGCAATTGATGGGTTTTTTTTTTCAGTTTGTTTGCGCCCCCCCCCCCCCCCCCCCCCCAAAATTTTGAGCACCAGCCGCCACTGGGGTCAGCTAGGTAAATGTATGCGCTGTCTGCTTAACAGAAGTTGTGATTGTTTAGCAGAGTCTGCTCAGTGTGCTCTGGTGCTGCTTATGCTTCCTTGAGAAGCTTCACACTGGTCTAGCAGCTATGGAATATACTGGGCAGTGAATGGAAACCATGCAGATGAGAGCATGAATGTCCATAGAGCCTTGGCCAATTAGAAGGGGATGTGCCGCAAAGCATGCTGGGTGACTGTATTTATATTATTTGATAAGCACATGGGCTCTCGGTCTTCCTCTACAGAGAGAGGTCTATGTAATGAGGGGGCTACTGCCCCTACTTAATGGAGGCTGCCATGCGGCCTCAGGTGGGCGACCTGAGGGCCTGAAACATTGGAGCTGAAACCCATGGTTTTTGTGAGAGCTGCCTGAGGGAGAATATCCACAGATCCTGTCTGGTACTACTGAGGAAGGTTGTCACTGGTGCTTCAGGAGCCTTGTTAGTACAGACCCCCACAGGGGATCTCTAGGACTTGTGCTGTTGAATCCCCCTCCTGGTGCTAGAAGTCAGATTCTGGGTGCAAGCCAAAGGGGACATTGGCTAGTGTGCTGAAGAGGCAAAGTCCACTGAGTTCCTTCTGCTACATAGGGGCTTATTTATTCCATACAGCCTCTGTATGGTCCTACTGATAACCTGCTGCACAGTTCTATTGAGAGAGTTGTCCTCAACTGTGAATAGTTCATTTGGAATATCCTACAAATTCTCATCTCCTATCCAAGTTCTCCAAATAAAAACACAATAAACAAATCCCCTAGCCTGGCCATTGGAGATAACGAGTGGAAGAGTGTGTGCACCTGGCTGTGTGAAAATACCCTGTGACTGTCTGTGGACTAATCAGTGAGAGACCCGGGCACAAATATTCAAGCGGCTCCTTGATGTTTGGATAGGAGCGTTTCGTTTTTGGTCACAGATTAAAATCTTTGCAAACCCTCGCAGGTTCAAATTTAAAAAGCCAAACTGTATTGTTCATAGTAACCTATCCAATTCCAATTTTGATTAGTTTAGTACAGGTTTAAAAGTGAAAAAAAAAAAAAAAGTATTATTTTCAGATTGGCGCTTTTCTTTTAGACATGCTTGGCATGCCATTAATGGGAGGGGTTACCTATTTTGTGTACGCAGATGGAAAAAAGTCGTCATAAAAACGTGTGCTTGTGACAATTCCTATAGGTATTCACACCTAATAATTCTGATTACTCTTCTTTGTAAACCTCTTTAACTCTATGGGAGCATTAACGTTACCACAATCCCTCCGCAAAATTCTGCATGAACAGTGGATTTAGGCAGAAACAGACGGCTGTCTTGTAAATCACACAAGTCGCTACTTAAAGAAGTTGTCATAAAACTAATCCCCAGCACGATGATATAATTGTGCCCGCCATCGCAGCCTTCTCCATTAGCTGACAAAACTTGAAAGGTGACTGATGTAGAGAGGCTTATACAGACAGCATTAAATGTCAACCCTCTTCCATTAATGTGATGTATTAAGTCACCACTTTGTACCTATTATCACACGATGGGTGGGAAACCTATAAAAGCAGTAATATGACTGAGGAATGGCTATAAACTTCTATAAAAAGACTTTGGTGAGCCAAGATGTGGGAAAGAAGCTGAAATTGAGTTTGTAAAGAATCCACGGTTGAAGACAGAACCAAAGTGGACCTAGAATCAGAAATCATTTTTAATAAGTACAGCATACAGTATATTTGTGTTAAATATGGTGTGAGTGGGACATGTCCAGGCAAGGCAGCTATCAGAAATTTTGGGGACCCTTACACAGCTTTAGACCTGGTCCCCCCCTCCCCCCGGGCCTGACCCCCTTACATTAGAGTTTACCCCTTTCATTAGGGTCCCTAAAGTTCCCCCCTTTACATCAGGGTCCCCAAAGTCCCCCCTTCTTTCATCAGTGTCCCCAGAGTCATCCCCTCCTTACATTAGGTTACCAAGAGTCCCCTCTCCTTAAATCAGAGTCCCCAGAGTAAATCAGGGCCCCTAGAGTTCGCTCCTTATATCAGGGTCCCCAGAGTCCCCCGAGTCCCCCCTCCTTAAATCAGGGTCCCCAGAGTTCATCCTTAAATCAGAGACTTTCACTTTAGGGTCTCCAAAGTCTCCCCTTACATTATGATCCCAAAGTCCCCCCTTATATCAGGGTCCCCCAGAGCCCCCCTCCTTAAATCAGGGTCCCCGAATCTCTCATTACATCAGGATCCCCAGAGCCCCCCTAATTAAATCAGGGACCCCAGAGTTCGCCCTTAAATCAGAGTCCCCCTTTCATTAGGATCCCCAAAGTCACCCCCTTACATCAGGGTCCCCAGAGTCCCTCTTACATTAGGGTCCCCAGAGCCTCCCTTACATCAAGGTCCCCAGAGTACCTCTCACATCAGGGTCCCCAGAGCCTCCTTACAACAGGGTCCCTAAAGCGACCTTACATCGGGGTTCCTAAAGCCCCCTTACATCAGGGTGCCTGAAGCAGCCCTACATCATGGTCCCTATGGCCCATTCCCTTATAATAGGGTCCCCAAAGTTAAAAGGGAAGAGCAGAGTTGGGTAAGGAGAGTGGAGAGGTTTAATAGAATAGTTGGGGTAGTGGAAGGGGAGGAGGGAGTGTTGTGAAGACCCCAGCTTACATCGGGATCTGTTCGATCAGCTACAGGACAGGTAGAAGCTGGAAGGCTGGGCGCTGGGACCGGATAGGTTTGGAGGAGGCTGCTACCTTCCTTCAATTCTCAGCTCCACCTGGTGTTCAGACTATGAGGCCGCCAAAGCCTCTGTAAACTGTAGACCACCGAAGGGACAGTTGACACTCGAGTGAACGTCAAATGACAATTATCCTTTATTTAATGACATGAAACAGCTGTAAAACAGCCAATGATTTTTGGCCATCAGAAGTTTACCCGAGTGCCGACTGTCCCTCCAGTAGACTGAGGATATGTTTCCTCCTGCCTGCAGCAGACTGGAGACATTATCTTAGCCTGGGCGATGTCACTTGCCTGGGTATCAAGGAGTTTTTTCCAATGATTAAAGGTCAGCTATTTTTAAAATATTAATGTTGCTGTATATTATGACAGCAGAAAGTTATTCACGTTGGCTTCTAAAGTTACTGAATGGTCCACTTTAAAAGAGAAGTACGGTCAAAGTCTTTTCAGCTATACTTCTCTTGCAGGTCACAGAAATGCATTTCGTTTTGCTCCCCTGTGACCCAGAATCGGCCAACAGCTGATGTCACAGAGCCCCTCCAGGCTCTCGATGATCCTGACCATATTGTCGGCATTCAGCCAGTTGCCTCATTGACAGCTGGCTCTGGCTCTCATTACATGGCTGAGAGTCAAAGCCTGCCCCCTCTCCAGCCTGGTGCTCCGGTGAGCGCTGGAGGGGCAGAGCAGAGAATGATGACTGACAGACACTGTTCTCCGCTATAAGAACACTGAGCATTAAGCGATCAGCGGTCATGTCTTAGCGCCACTGCTGCCCTTAGCATGTAAGTAGACAGTAAAAGAGCTGCAGAACACAAATAACACTATCTCTGTCCTCTCTACCCCTATCAGCATGTTCATTGTCATCACATGTGTAGGCAGGTGGCACTCAACCGCAGTGGCATTGCAGAGAGAGAGGAAGTCGAGAGGAACATGGTTCCTCTATAGTTTCCTGGATCACTGGGCAGCTATCCAAATGGAGGGTGGCAGTCCATGTGACTCTGGCGGCCATCTTGGGTCAGGCAGAGTCTATTTAAGACTCCCTGGGCTTGGTGCGCATTTTGTGGGTAGATAGAGTAGGGACAGGTCACCCGTCTGTCAGGGACAGTGTTTAGCATCAGGGAGAGGTTCCACTTGAGTAGGGATAGTGCAGGGACACACCATGGTTCCTTGAAACCTCCCCACTTGGGTACGGACTGGCCAGGCCCTCGAGACCGACACTGTCAGCACACCTGAAACCTACTGCTGCTACTCATTATAAGTTTTAAATATTCTGCGCTTACCCTAATAAATAACATTCTGTGTATAATTGAAATAAAAATAAAATTAAAATGAATTAAAAATAGTGAAAAAAATTTGATGATGAATTGGTGCTGCGACTTTAAAAGAATCTAAATACTTAATTCAACTATATGGAGAACAAAAATAAAGTGTGCAACCACAAATAAACACAGTGATCATATATGATTAAAAAACAGTGATTGCCTCCTTTCCCAGTCGATGCTTGTTACAGAGAAACGCGTTGGATGGAGCAGTTATCTGTGACGTCACCACGTTCCAGCCTGCAGGGAATGAGGTCCGCGGCTGCGTTCATTTGGATATGTTACGTTATTTTTGGTATGCAATGATTTTGGAAAGTAAAACTTTTTCTACTGCACTATGAAGTCCCGTCCCCCCCCCCTTCTTTTGAATTTCATACCTGCTATATTTGCTGAAGAGCACTAAATGAATTGATCGGTGGAGCTGGAGACCATTGAATATTGTTCCTGAGGATTTTGCTAATATCATTGGGGAAGGAAGGCTTTGTAAATTGAGCCAACAGAGGAGGATATCGCAGGTGGTTATTTGGTTTCACAAGCATATCAGATCCCTATAATTTGGGGTCCATCCTGTCTGGTAAGAGGCCATTTATATCCTTCTTTCTCTGAAGTAAGAATTTGTAGTGGTGAAAATCAAGGACATCCATGCTTGGCACTGAATATATATAGATTTTATTTATTCACAAAAATTGTGTTTGTGATGTGGACTTGATCACTGGTTTTTAATCATATGTGATCACTGTGTTTATTTGTGGTTGCTGCTACTCATTGTTGTATTTTCTGTGAGCCACTGGGGGTGTAACAAATGGTGCCAAATGGTGACACAGACACAAAGGTTGTAGTAATATGGTACTGTGAAGGACCTGTCACCAAGTTTAACTGGATTATGTTTTGTTTTGTTTAATAAAAGGCCGTGTTGGCCATTTTATCTCCACGTATGAGTAGTGTGATTGACTGATTGCTTATAAAAGGGGAGGTTACAGGAGGGTGGATTTTGGTGTAGTTGTTTGGGAATTTTAGCTTAACAAGGTGAGCTCTGATCTACCCTGGTCAAGCCATATCTATGAACAAAGGGGTACTCCTCGCAGATTTGAGAAGGACAAGGATCCATGGTTGCAAACCCCTGGCTTAGCTCCACTGGCATTAGTGTCTCTGTGGATCTTTCATGTTTGAAAGTTTAGCAATGTAGTGAATTCCTACCTTTTGTACTTGCATCCCTGGATCAGTATGGTCAATAGACACATCCGTGATGGTATACAGGACAATAGGTAGGGATAGACTTGAAGGTGGGCACAATATGTTTATGTATAAGGGCGGTGGCATTTTTTCCGATATGTTAGTACTTCTGACATCTAATATACTGTACATTTAGGGATGAGCTTCGAGTCAAACTCATGTTGAACAGCGAACAATTTGGGGTGTTCGCGGCAAATTCGAAAGCCGCGGAACACCCTTTAAAAGTCTATAGGAGAAATCAAAAGTACTCATTTTAAAGGCTTATATGCAAGTTATTGTCATAAAAAGTGTTTGGGGACCTGGGTCCTGCCCCAGCGGACATGAATCAATGCAAAAAAAAGTTTTAAAAACGGCCATTTTTTCGGGAGCAGTGATTTTAATAATGCTTAAAGTGAAACAATAAAAGTGTAATATTCCTTAAAATTTCGTACCTGGGGGGTATCTATAGTACGCCTGTAAAGGGGTGCATGTTTCCTGTGTTTAGAACAGTCTGACAGCAAAATGACATTTCAAAGAAAAAAAAGTAATTTAAAACCACTCGCGGCTATTAATGAATTGCCGGTCCGACAATACACATAAAAGTTCATTGATAAAAACGGCATGGGAATTCCCCACAGGGGAACCTCGACCAAAATTTAAAAAAAAAATGATGTGGGGGGTCCCCCTAAATTCCATACCAGGCCCTTCAGGTCTGGTATGGATATTAAGGGGAACCCCGACCAAAATAAAAAAAATGGCGTGGGGTCCCCCTCAAAATCTATACCAGACCCTTCAGGTCTGGTATGGATTTTAAGGGGAACCCCGCGCCAAAATTTGCGTGGGGTCTCCCCAAAAATCCATACCAGACCCTTATCCGAGCACGCAACCTGGCAGGCCGCAGGAAAAGAGGGGGGATGAGAGAGCGCCCCCCCTCCTGAACCGTACCAGGCCACATGCCCTCAACATTGGGAGGGTGCTTTGGGGTAGCCCCCCAAAACACCTTGTCCCCATGTTGATGTGGACAAGGGCCTCAGCCCCACAACCCTTGCCCGGTGGTTGTGGTTGTCTGCGGGCGGGGGGCTTATCGGAATCTGGAAGCCCCCTTTAACAAGGGGACCCCCAGATCCCGGCCCTCCCCCCTGTGTGAAATGGTAAGGGGGTACAAAAGTACCCCTACCATTTCACAAAAAAAGTGTCAAAAATGTTAAAAATGACAAGAGAGTTTTTGACAATTCCTTTATTTAAATGCTTCTTCTTTCTTCTATCTTCTATCTTCTTTCTTCTATCTTCTATCTTCCTTCGGTTTCTTCCTCCATCTTCTTCTTCTTCTGGTTTTTCCTCCAGTGTTCTCGTCTGACATCTTCCTCCGCGGCCCGGCGTCTTCTTCCCTTCGTCTTCTCGGGCCGCTCCGCATCCAGCATGGTGGAAGGCTCCTGCTGTGTGACGCTTCTCCTCTTCTGACGGTTCTTAAATAACGGAGGGTGGGGCCACCCGGTGACCCGCCCCCCTCTGACGCACGGTGACTTCCCTGTCCTCCCCCCTCTGACATCGCGGGGAATGCCACAGGGAAGTCCCCGTCAAGTCCCCATTTGTCAGAAGGGGGCGGGGTCACCGGGTGGCCCCGCCCTCCGTTATTTAAGAACCGTCAAAAGAGGAGAAGCATCACACAGCAGGAGCCTCCCACCATGCTGGATGCGGAGCGGCCCGAGAAGACGAAGGGAAGAAGATGCCAGCGCCACGGAGTAAGATGCCGGACGAGAACACCGGAGGAAGAACCAGAAGAACCAGAAGAAGATGGAGGAAGAAACCGAAGGAAGATAGAAGAAAGAAGATAGAAGAAAGAAGAAGCATTTAAATAAAGGAATTGTCAAAAACTGTCTCTTGTCATTTTTAAAATTTTTGACACTTTTTTTGTAAAATGGTAGGGGTATTTTTGTACCCCTTTACCATTTCACACAGGGGGGAGGGCCGGGATCTGGGGGTCCCCTTGTTAAGCCCCCCACCCGCAGACCCCCACAACCACCAGGCAAGGGTTGTGGGGATGAGGCCCTTGTCCCCATCAACATGGGGACAAGGTGTTTTGGGGGGCTACCACAAAGCACCCTCCCAATGTTGAGGGCATGTGGCCTGGTACGGTTTAGGAGGGGGGAGCGCTCTCTCGTCCCCCCCTCTTTTCCTGCGGCCTGCCAGGTTGCGTGCTTGGATAAGGGTCTGGTATTTTTGGGGAGACCCCACGCCATTTTTTTTACATTTTGGCGCGGGGTTCCCCTTAAAATCCATACCAGACCTAAAGGGTCTGGTATAGATTTTGAGGGGGACCCCACGCAATTTTTTTTTTTTCATTTTGGCCAGGATTCCCCTTAATATCCATACCAGACCTGAAAGGCCTGTTATGGAATTTAGGGGGACCCCCACGTAATTTTTTTAAAATTTTGGCTCGGGGTTCTGTGGGGAATTCCCATGCCGTTTTTATCAATGAACTTTTATGTGTATGTGTTTGAAATGTCACACCCCCCTAGGTACGAAATTTAAAGGAATATTACCCTTTTATTGTTTCACTTTAACCACGTGAGCCCCGGACCATTATGCTGCCTAAGGACCAGAGGTCTTTTTCCAATTTGGCACTGCGTTGCTTTAACTGCTAATTGCGCGGTCATGCAATGCTGTACCTAAACGAAATTTGCGTCCTTTTCTTCCCACAAATAGAGCTTTCTTTTGATGGTATTTGATCACCTCTGCAGTTTTTATTTTTTGCGCTATAAACGGAAAAAGACCAAAAATTTTGAAAAAAAATGATATTTTCTACTTTTTGTTATAAAAAAAATCCAATAAACTAAATTTTAGTCATACATTTAGGCCAAAATGTATTCGGCCACATGTCTTTGGTAAAAAAAATGTCAATAAGCATATATTTATTGGTTTGCGCAAAAGTTATAGCGTCTACAAACTAGGGTACATTTTCTGTAATTTACACAGCTTTTAGTTTATGACTGCCTATGTCATTTCTTGAGGTGCTAAAATGGCAGGGCAGTACAAAACCCCCCCAAATGACCCCATTTTGGAAAGTAGACACCCCAAGGAAATTGCTGAGAGGTGTGTTGAACCCATTGAATATTTATTTTTTTTGTCCCAAGTGATTGAATAATGACAAAAAAAAAAAAAATATTTACAAAAAGTTGTCACTAAATGATATATTGCTCACACAGGCCATGGGCCTATGTGGAATTGCACCCCAAAATACATTCAGCTGCTTCTCCTGAGTATGGGGATACCACATGTGTGGGACTTTTTGGGAGCTTAGCCGCGTACGGGGCCCCGAAAACCAAGCACCGCCTTCAGGATTTCTAAGGGTGTAAATTTTTTATTTCACTCTTCACTGCCTATCACAGTTTCGGAGGCCATGGAATGCCCAGGTGGCACAAAACCCCCCCAAATGACCCCATTTTGGAAAGTAGACACCCCAAGCTATTTGCTGAGAAGCATGTTGAGTCCATGGAATATTTTATATTTTGACACAAGTTGCGGGAAAGTGACACTTTTTTTTTTTTTTTTTGCACAAAGTTGTCACTAAATTATATATTGCTCACACAGGCCATGGGCATATGTGGAATTGCACCCCAAAATACATTTAGCTGCTTCTCCTGAGTATGGGGATACCACATGTGTGGGACTTTTTGGGAGCCTAGCCGCGTACAGGGCCCCGAAAACCAAGCACCGCCTTCAGGATTTCTAAGGGTGAAAATTTTTGATTTCACTCTTCACTGCCTATCACAGTTTCGGAGGCCATGGAATGCCCAGGTGGCACAAAACCCCCCAAATGACCCCATTTTGGAAAGTAGACACCCCAAACTATTTGCTGAGAGGCATGGTGAGTATTTTGCAGCTCTCATTTGTTTTTGAAAATGAAGAAAGACAAGAAAAAACTTTTTTTTTTTTCTTTTTTCATTTTCAAAACTTTGTGACAAAAAGTGAGGTCTGCAAAATACTCACTATACCTCTCAGCAAATAGCTTTGGGTGTCTACTTTCCAAAATGGGGTCATTTGGGGGGGTTTTGTGCCACCTGGGCTTTCCATGGCCTCCGAAACTGTGATAGGCAGTGAAGAGTGAAATCAAAAATTCACGCCCTTAGAAAGCCTGAAGGCGGTGCTTGGTTTTCGGGGTCCCGTACGCGGCTAGGCTCCCAAAAAGTCTCACACATGTGGTATCCCTGTACTCAGGAGAAGCAGCAGAATGTATTTTGGGGTGTAATTTCACATATTCCCATGGCATGTTTGAGCAATATATCATTTAGTGACAACTTTGTGCAAAAAAAAAAAAAAAAAATTTGTCTCTTTCCCGCAACTTGTGTCGCAATATAAAATATTCCATGGACTCGACATGCCTCTCAGCAAATAGCTTGGGGTGTCTACTTTCCAAAATGGGGTCATTTGGGGGGGTTTTGAACTGTCCTGGCATTTTATGCACAACATTTAGAAGCTTATGTCACACATCACCAACTCTTCTAACCACTTGAAGACAAAGCCCTTTCTGACACTCATTGTTTACATGAAAAAGTTATTTTTTTTTGCAAAAAAATTACTTTGAACCCCCAAACATTATATATTTTTTTTAAAGCAAATGCCCTACAGATTAAAATGGTGGGTGTTTCATTTTTTTTTTTCACACAGTATTTGCGCAGCGATTTTTCAAACGCATTTTTTGGGGAAAAAACACACTTTTTTAAATTTTAATGCACTAAAACACACTATATTGCCCAAATGTTTGATGAAATAAAAAAGATGATCTTAGGCCGAGTACATGGATACCAAACATGACATGCTTTAAAATTGCGCACAAACGTGCAGTGGCAACAAAATAAATACATTTTTAAAAGCCTTTAAAAGCCTTTACAGGTTACCACTTTAGATTTACAGAGGAGGTCTACTGCAAAAATTACTGCCTTCGATCTGACCTTCGCGGCGATACCTCACATGCATGGTGCAATTGCTGTTTACGTTTGACGACAGACCGCCGCTTGCGTTCGCCTTAGCGCGAGAGCAGGGGGCGACAGGGGTGCTTTTTTTTTTTTTTTTTTTCTTTATTATTTTTTTTGCTTTTTTATCTTATTTTTAAACTGTTCCTTTCATTTTTTTTTTTTTTTTATCATTTTTATTGTTATCTCGGGGAATGTAAATATCCCCTATGATAGCAATAGGTAGTGACAGGTACTCTTTTTTGAAAAAATTGGGGTCTATTAGACCCTAGATCTCTCCTCTGCCCTCAAAGCATCTGATGACACCAAGATCGGTGTGATAAAATGCTTCCCCAATTTCCCAATGGCGCTATTTACATCCGGCGAAATCTAAGTCATAAAATGCTCGTAGCTTCCGGTTTCTTAGGCCATAGAGATGTTTGGAGCCACTCTGGTCTCTGATCAGCTCTATGGTCAGCTGGCTGAATCACCGGCTGCATTCTCAGGTTCCCTGTTGAGACAGGAGAGCCAGAGAAAAACACGGAAGACGGTGGGGGCTTTCCCTCCCACGGCTTGTAAAAGCAGTCTAGAGGCTAATTAGCCACTAGGATTGCTTTTACATGAAAGCCGACCGCTGGCTGAAAAGAATGATACCAAGATGATACCTAAACCTGCAGGCATCATTCTGGTATAACCATTCAAAGTCGTGAATGGCGTACCTGAAGACAAAAAAATGGTTAACAATAAAGCACAGTAAACGGTAAAGTATAAAAAATTGCATACCTGAAAAGCAAACATGATAAAACATAATAACAATAAAACATTGCAGAATAGAATACAGTAAAAAAGAGCAGAACAAGAGAGAGAGAATAGAGAGAGAGAGAACAATAAAACGACAACTATTTTTTTTTATTTTATATATTTTTTTTTTTTTTTACACTTTTTTTGTAACTAACTTTTATAACGGTAACCGGTTCCAGGTTCGGGTCTCTCAAAATGTGATGGCATCTTGGGAGACCCTGTGAAAGTGTGCCTAGTCTGTGCAATGCTGTACCCTACGCTAATACTCAACTAGTGAATGGTAGCGTTCAAAACATTCACCAATGCAAAGACCAGGATTGTCAGGACAGGAGGGACAATAATAGAGGGTGTCACGCCTATATTCGCGCTTGCTGCAGACACGACATCTTTTTTGGGGGTTCGTTGGGTAGGGGTACTCGGGAGGACATAAAGAAAATGCCTCTCATGCAGCCGACTGCATTTGGTTGGGGATGTGAATGGGGGAAGTACGGGCGCTGCAGAAGCGGTGGGTTCCCAATTAGGATTGGCGAATGCAGCAGGAAGGGCACTATGGGCACGACGGGCCTGTGTTTGTCTTTTTGGTGGCAGCGGGACACTACTTGTGCTTGCCACCTCACCAGCTTGAACTGCACTTATGGGACTCGCCACGTCACCAAGTGTTACTGCAGTGCTGGTTTGACTACGACCGGGGTGTACTAGGCCGCTGGCGCTTGCCAGTTCAATAAAAAGCTACCAAAAAAACTGTTAGCGATCGCAGGGATCAGGCCCGACTCTGCGAATGCTGCAGTTATGCGTTAAGTGTTTTGTAAGTGACAGTGATCGATCGATACTGCACTTGGGTGGGCTGGGCTGGGCCGGGCGGAGGGGCAAAATGCAGGTGCTAGCAGGTATCTGGGCTGATCCCGCTAACACTGCGTTTTTGGGAACCCTAAACTGCTGGGGATGCCAGTATAGATCTGATCGGATCAGATATTGATCAGTTCAGATACTATACCACTAAGGGAGGTGTACGGTGCGTGCGTGGGTGTTAGCGGTACTGGCGCTAATCTGACGCTGCTTGGGGCTGGTGCTTGCCAGTTCACCAAAATACTACCAAAAAAACTGTTAGCGATCGCAGGGATCAGGCCTGACTCTGCGAACGCTGCAGTTATGCATTTAGTGTTTTGTAAGTGTCAGTGATCAATCGATACTGCACTTAGGTGGGCTGGGCTGGGCCGGGCGGAGGGGCAAAACGCAGGTGCTAGCAGGTATCTGGGCTGATCCCGCTAACACTGCGTTTTTGGGAACCCTAAACTGCTGGGGACGCTAGTATAGATCTGATCGGATCAGATATTGATCCGATCAGATACTATACCACTAAGGGAGCTGTACGGTGCGTGCGTGGGTGTTAGCGCTACTGGCGCTAACCTGACGCTGCCTGGGGCTGGTGCTTGCCAGTTCACCAAAATGCTACCAAAAAAACTGTTAGCGATCGCAGGGATCAGGCCTGACTCTGCGAACGCTGCAGTTATGCGTTTAGTGTTTTGTAAGTGACAGTGATCGATCGATACTGCACTTGGGCTGGGCCGGGCGGAGGGGCAAAACGCAGGTGCTAGCAGGTATCTGGGCTGATCCCGCTAACACTGCGTTTTTGGGAACCCTAAACTGCTGGGGACGCTAGTATAGATCTGATCGGATCAGATATTGATCCGATCAGATACTATACCACTAAGGGAGGCGTATGCTGCGTGCGTGGGTGTTAGCGGTACTGGCGCTAATCTGACGCTGCCTGGGGCGACGCATATCACCGCCGGGCGATCAGGGGGCTAAACCTTTATTCGGTAATAAACGGCGGGTGCCCTGACACTATAAAAAATAAACAAACTAACCAGCGTCACCCGTAACAGTTATACGGTGATCAGTGGTGAAAGGGTTAACTAGGGGGCAATCAAGGGGTTAAAACATTTATTCGGTAGTATATGGGGGTTCCTGTCGCTATAAAACGCTGACGGCGAACCTAAATATTTAGGTCCCTAACTAGCGTCACCAGCGACACTAATACAGCGATCAGAAAAATGATCGCTTAGCGACACTGGTGACAGGGGGTGATCAAGGGGTTAAAACTTTATTAGGGGGGGTTAGGGGGGTATCCTAGACCTACAGGGGGGTAATACTAACTGTCCCAACACTGTAACTGTCACAAACTGGCACCATGCAGTAATCAGAAAAAAAAAAAAACTGCTGGTGTCAGTTTGTGACGGGGGGGGGGTGATTGGGGGGGGGATCGGGGGGCGATCAGGGGGGGGATCGGGGTGTTTTGTGTGCCTGGCATGTTCCACTGTGTGTGTGTGTGTTGTGCACTCACATACCTGTCTTCTCTCCTCGGGCCGGAACGGAAATTACCGACCCGAGGGGAGATGACATCATTTCCTTTGCTGCTGTTTAGCATACAGCAGCAAAGGAATGTTCTCATTGGCCGGCGGCGATCGCGAGGGGGGGGCCACGAACGGATGGCCTCCCCCTCATCTCTGATCGCCGCTGGACAAAAGACAACCGCCTCGGGCACCGGGGGGGGGGGTCCGATCGGACCCCCCACCCGCGGAAGGCAAATCAGGTATATGTACGTGATTTTGCCTGTCCGTGCCACCTTGCCGACGTAAATCGGCGTGAGGCGGTCGTCAAGTGGTTAAGCATTATTAAAATCACTACTCCCGAAAAAAACGGCCGTTTTTAAAACTTTTTTTGCATTGATCCATGTCCCCTGGGGCAGGACCCAGGTCCCCAAACACTTTTTATGACAATAACTTGCATATAAGCCTTTAAAATTAGCACTTTTGATTATTCATGTTCGTGTCCCATAGACTTTAACGGTGTTTGCGTGTTCAAACAACTTTTTTGCCTGTTCGGATGTTCTGGTGCGAACCGAACAGGGGGGTGTTCAACTCATCCCTACTGTACATTCTTGTGCTATCTACTGTATTTTACTCACAAAAGGTTACTGATTTTTTATGCCGCATTCTATGCCAATGGAAGCAGCCGGAGCCCCCGACGGTTGGACAGTGGAGAACTCTTATTGATACTACCCTTCCACTCTATAAGCTTACATATATGACTTGTAAATGCCCGAAAAAATTTGAGAAGATTTGGGGTGACTGGGCTGACAGTTAAACTTCTGTTCAAAGATGTGAGAAGTCCCCATTCTGTCTTAGTTTATATAGCTGGGTGGGTCGTGCTCAGGACCTTCGGTGTCTTCCCCCACTCCTCTCACCCCCATAGGGTATCCCTTAAATTCCATGATTATTACTGTGTTGATATAGGATAGGATCAGTTGTACCTATGACATCTTATCCTTCAAATTATAGACTTTTCTCCTTTTTTTTTTTTTTGTTTACTAATGGTATTATGTAATGCAAATCATCTCCCGCTGGAGATCAATAAAAACTTTTCTGTTAAAAAAAAAACTTACGAAAGGTGCGGTGCGGTGCACACTACAGGAATAATCAGCTTAGAGCAATAGATATGTTTTTGACTATGCAGAGACTGCATTTTGATGTAATAAACATATGTCTTAAAGCGGAGTTCCGGCAAAAAATGTTTTTTTGGTTTTTTTTTATTGATCCTAGCATTGTTACTAATGAAATGAAAAAAGGAGTATACAATGATCATGATCGATTTAGCTAAAATATAAATTTCTTACTGGAATATTCTCTGCCTCCATTTGTGGCCGTTGCCATCATGATTGTGGGCATGTGAAGCCCAATCCAGATGGCTTCCTGGATTAGCTTTGGAGAGGTGCATGCTGGGTAACCAACATGCACCTCTCGATCTCGTACATGCGCGTTTCACCGGCCGTAGCGCCGGTTGTTTCTAAAGTTGCCATAACAATGGACGGCGACGGAGGAAGGTCCCGCCCCATTGTTATGGCAACATCACAGTACTGCCCAGGGACTCCTGGGAAATGATGACACATCATTTCCCAGGAGCACAGGGGAGGGAGGAAGTCACGAGGAGTTCCGCGGACCAGGAAGTGGCAGATTACGAGGACTACATAGCAACAGGGCGTTTCTGGTAAGTATAAAAAAAAATTTTCCTCCAAATGTTTGTTTATAGTTTAAAAGGAGTCTTTTAATGAAAAAAAACATTTTATAGGGTGGAACTCCACTTTAAGTTGATATGTATGCCAGTATTGCTCAGGATTGCAATGCTGCTGTTCATTTTATTGTAATTCTTTTTTCAATTTTTTTCTTTTTTTTCATGCTTTTTTTTGTATGTTTGCTTTTTGTGAAACATGCAAAACTTTCAGTAAAAATTATTTGATGAATAAAAAAATATTCATATCAATGTGTATTAAATCCCTGTTCCTAAATATATTTTTTTAAATATGTTTGTGCAAAGCGTAATTTCATTTTATAGGAAAGCTTCTCTTAGTAATGATGGACTGTGGTTGTGCATTGATGATCTTCTTATTTGTCTACAAGTCTTATAACAACTGTACGATTTATTTAATACTAGGACTTCTGTAGTTTTTTAGTCATAAACACCCACAGTGCTCCTGAAAGCCATGTGGTTTAGCTTCCTGGCTTCAGGTCACATGAGTAAGAGGTGTTCTTACTCGAAATAATAGGATTTGGTAACGCTGACGTATACTTTATTTCTTCATGATAAGTGTGAATGGTAATGTGAGAGTTTGGGTGGTTTGGCTAAGAAAAACATTTGTATTAAAAGAACCTTCACAACAGATCAAGGTCACTATGAAAATAAGTCCCAGCCTGTCCCACTCTTGACTGGCCTGTTCTGACAAACATACCAAGCTGCCATTTTTATCCTTGCCGGTCTCTCAGACACTATAATGTCTGTGAGTGTGAAGATCTGCCATGTCTGTGGATGGATCCTGTCTGTAATATCTGATCCAGATTAGAAGAACCAGGAACGGACTCCCCTTCTTTGAAATGTGAATCTTTGTACCTCGAGCTACCACATATCCCATCCCACAGATTTCCGCCGGCGCCTCTGTACAGACTTGGCTCAGGCTCCGCTTTTTTATTCCAGATTGTTTCTTTATGATTTTTTTTTTCTTTCTGTTAGACAGAGCCGAAGAAATGAACAAGACTTGTCTTTGTCAGACCACCCCACGGGGGATAATAGCTTCCCACAGACAAGTCCAGGCACGGATGCTCCAACAAGCCATGATTAGGAGCCAGGGTGGTGAGCTCGTACTCGCTACCACATCAAGGATCTTTCCATTCCTAATCAGGTAACAGGTGGACAATGCTGAATATTACTATTGTTGTAGAAGATAAATCACACTGCTGTTTTCTTTAAAGAGAAATATAGGTCTTATAATGTTTTTAGATGTGAAATTGATGAGCTTGGGTTGTGTATATGCAGTATATATATCTATATATATATCTATATATAGATATATATACAATGGGGACGGAAATTATTCAGACCCCCTTAAATTTTTCACTCTTTGTTATATTGCAGCCATTTGCTAAAATCATTTAAGTTCATTTTTTTTCCTCATTAATGTACACACAGCACCCCATATTGACAGAAAATTTTTGCAGATTTATTAAAAACGAAAAACTGAAATATCACATGGTCCTAAGTATTCAGACCCTTTGCTCAGTATTTAGTAGAAGCACCCTTTTGATCTAATACAGCCATGAGTCTTTTTGGGAAAGATGCAAGTTTTTCACACCTGGATTTGTGGATCCTCTGCCATTCCTCTTTGCAGATTCTCTCCAGTTCTGTCAGGTTGGATGGTAAACGTTGGTGGACAGCCATTTTTAGGTGAGATGCTCAATTGGGTTTAAGTCAGGGCTCTGGCTGGGCCATTCAAGAACAGTCACGGAGTTGTTGTGAAGCCACGCCTTCGTTATTTTAGCTGTGTGCTTAGGGTCATTGTCTTGTTGGACAGTAAACCTTGGGCCCAGTCTGAGGTCCTGAGCACTCTGGAGAAGGTTTTTGTCCAGGATATCCCTGTACTTGGCCGCATTCATCTTTCCCTCGATTGCAACCAGTCGTCCTGTCCCTGCAGCTGAAAAACACCCCCACAGCATGATGCTGCCACCACCATGCTTCACTGTTGGGACTGTATTGGACAGGTGATGAGCAGTGCCTGGTTTTCTCCACACATATCGCTTAGAATTAAGGCCAAAAAGTTCTATCTTGGTCTCTTCAGACCAAAGAATCTTATTTCTCACCATCTTGGAGTCCTTCAGGTGTTTTTTTAGCAAACTCCATGCGGCTTTCATGTGTCTTGCACTGAGGAGAGGCTTCCGTCGGACCACTCTGCCATAAAGCCCTGACTGGTGGAGGGCTGCAGTGATGGTTGACTTTCTACAACTTTCTCCCATCTCCCAACTGCATCTCTGGAGCTCAGCCACAGTGATCTTTGTCCTTCTTTACCTCTCTCACCAAGGCTCTTCTCCCCCGATAGCTCAGTTTGGCTGGACGGCCAGCTCTAGGAAGGGTTCTGGTCGTCCCAAACGTCTTCCATTTAAGGATTATGGAGGCCATTGTGCTCTTAGGAACCTTAAGTGCAGCAGAAATTTTTGTGTAACCTTGGCCAGATCTGTGCCTTGCCACAATTCTGTCTCTGAGCTCTTCAGGCAGTTCCTTTGACCTCATGATTCTCATTTGCTCTGACATGAACTGTGAGCTGTAAGGTCTTATATAGACAGGTGTGTGGCTTTCCTAATCAAGTCCAATCAGTATAATCAAACACAGCTGGACTCAAATGAAGGTGTAGAACCATCTCAAGGATGATCAGAAGAAATGGACAGCACCTGAGTTAAATATATGAGTGTCACATCAAAGGGTCTGAATACTTAAGCCCCATACACATGATCCGATTATCGGACAAATGATTGCCCGTTTTTTTTGCATGCTAATCTCATTTCGAATCTGATGAGTTTACTAAAGTCCTGAAAATTCCCATACGACAGAATAAAAATTCGGAAGTGATGTCATGTGTTGTAATGCATTTGTATTGCATTTTCAAACAATAGCAGTACCGATTAAACGAAAAATCGTACGATTTGGCATCGTACGAAAAAAATTTCCGTGCATGTCCGATAGAATAATATCGGATGATGATAAGTCATGTGACTTATTAGTGATACAAGGTCTCAGGTGTGAATGGGGAGCAGGTGTGTTAAATTTGGTGTTATCGCTCTAATGCCGCGTACACAAGATCGGAATTTCTGACCACAAATGTTTGATGTGAGCTTGTTGTCGTAAGTTCCGACCGTGTGTAGGCTCCAATTTTTAGTAAATCTCCCCTAAAGTTCCACTTATTTTATTTTATTTTTTGCATTATTGCATATTCTGGGTTTCGTGGCAACTGAGTTCCTCATGAAAATGTATAGGTTAAATAAGAACAGTTTGATATTGCCTTTCAGCATACTGTACATCTACCAATAAAGCTGGCCATACACTGATCAAAATTTGTCCGGTTTAGCAGGGACATGCCGAATTAGTACGTGGCTGTTCCTGCTCACTAGGAGAAGATTGTTTGATGACCTTCTGTTGAAGGGCCGTGTTGGAAAGTTTTTCTCACTCAGTGGCTGTAGAAAAACAGAAGATCCCCCATCAGAATACAATGTCCCATTGAAGGAATTCCTTCATCTGCCTCACTTGCTGAACATAAAAAAACTGTCTATGGCCAGCTTAGGGCCTGCCTGAAAACACTGGATCCCCAAATCAGATCGGTATCTTTCAGTGCTGAGATCTTGGCTGCTTATGATCCCAAGTGGCACCCATAGTACTGATGCCCAATAAAGTAAGTGCAAACTTTTAGGAGTTATTCAACATTAGGGACTAAGGTCAAAGCTGGTAAGTTAAAGCTTAGGGTTACAGTTTGGGATACATTTTGAATGTTAACTGACAGGTGTACTTGTGAGATTTCAGGTTAATATTTCATTTTAAGGGTTATGCCGAGTACACACAGGCGGACTTTTCGACCGGACTTGTCCGACGGGACGAATCCCTCGGACAATCCGACCGTGTGTGAGCTTCATCGGACCTGCAGTGGACTTTTTCGGTCGTAAATCAGACGGACTTTAGATTTGGAACATGTCGACTCGAGTCCGGTCGAAAAATCCACTCATCTATATGCTAGTCCGAGGGACGAAAACCGACGCTAGGGCAGCTATTGGCTACTCAGGAAGCCGGAGGGGTGTGCGTGCGGAAGACAGAGAGGCGGCGCGCTGGAACGCAACTTTTGGAACGCAAACAGTTATGCCGAGTGGATAGTGTATGCTGAAGAGAAGAAAAGTGTTGATCCCTATTAAGGAAGAGGTTCCGACTTTTCAGCCAAGTTATTACCCTGACCACCAATTGAGTGGTGAACGCTTATGAGACCTTCCTGTTAGTTCAGGGGTCCCTTTAACAAGGTGAGCGGTTTGACTGACAAGAGGGGGAGCACGGATTCAAGAGCACTGTGGATTTGCATGAAACACCCTGCACCATCGTTGATACTTAATGTTTATTTACGGACATTTTAAATATGAGATTTATAGCGCTGCACTATTTTTTGTATTCTACTGGCTACCAACTTCTTTATTTTAGTCCGGTCGTACATCATCATGTACGAATCCGTCTGACTTTGGTGTGATCGTGTGTAGGCAAGTCCGTCGGAAAGGCCATCGGACCTTTGATGCCGAAAAGTCCGCCCGTGTGTACACGGCAATAGGCTGAGTTCTAGGGTGAGAATTAAGGTGTAGGAGTAGGTTACAATTCAGAGTAATTATCCTAAACATGGTAATTTTTACTCGTTTTTGGTATCGAAAGCTGTAAGTTGAGACGATCATAACACTGAAAACCAGCATACATCTTTATAAGGCTCAGTTGGATTTTCTCAGCAGTCATACAGCAAGGATACACATTTTTGAATATACCAGTTACCACAGAACCTTTATATGTAGAACCATGGTCAACATTACAACAATTTCTAAAACTTGCAATCACTAAAACTTTAGTTTATGGTTTACTTCACCGCAATCAAAATATACAACTGGACAGTAACAAGTTGGGATTTTCAAAAATCTCAAATTCTAATGGTCAAAAAAAAAAAAAAAAATAGGGATGACTTTGATATAAGCAATGCTTGCATGAGCCCATTGATTTATATTGCTTTCTCCAATGCCCCTCAATGTCAGGACCAGTTTCTTCAGATGGACCAACATGGACCATGCCTGTTCAATGAAATCAATCATTTGTAGATGAAACTAGATCTGTAGATAACTGTTTAATTAACTTCTGGAACATACCCATTTCGTGTGTGTTTGCACCAAACATACCTAACCTAGCTATGAACATCAATAAATAAATAATACAGCGGATTGTTGATCCAAGAAATCAGGAAGATTTTTTTTTCTTTTTTGACTTCCTCTTGGATTAACCAGGGTTTGGGGTTCTAAAAATGCAACACTTTACATTGATTTATTTTTGTCTTTTGGATGAACTCCCAGGACATAAGCCTTTTTTTTTCAAGCTGACTATCTCTGACTAACTTTGTAAATTAAACTTTAGTTCAGACCATAATACTATTTTGCGTATGGCCAGCGTTAGACTTTGCAGCACTTTTGCTTACTGCCGCAGCCAAGAGATATTTTAGCACTACCAATCGTGTCCTGTGTGTGTATGTAAGGACTTAAAATTTGATAAATAACCACTTGCTGACTGCCCTATAACAGTTTTAGTACTACACGGCATCCGCGCTGCGCAGGATCACGTATATACTGTATATGTGATCCTGCACTTCCAGGTATTGTGAACGACTGCACGCCGGCGGCGGCTCATTCCTGCTGTGATTCCTTGCCGGCCGCCACCCACTGATCGTTCAGTACACAGGCAGAATGGCGATCTGCCTATGTAAACAAGGTAGATCGCCATTCTGTCAGTAGGGAAGGCAGTGATCCTGTGTTCCTGTAAAGCAGGAACATTGATCAGTGCCTTCACCTTGTAAAAGCACCTTCCACACTATTAGAAAACACTGGCTAGGCACACAGTTAACCCTTTGATCACCCCTTATGTTTAACCCCTTTCCAGCCAGTGTCATTAGTACAGTGACAGTGCATATTTTTAATACTGATCACTGCATTCGTATCACTGGTCCCCAAAAAGTGTCAGTTAGTGCCCTGCCTGTCTGCCGCAATATCGCAAAAGGGTAACAGTAACTATCAGCGCAAATACAGTGCAGATATGAATAATCACAACTCATATATCATTAGTCCATTGTGATGTCAGGGATTCAGGGGTTAATAGTTTTTCAGATAAAAGGATAAAATAATAAGATAGTGGTAGGGCAACGGTGGCTGCTGTCCTCAGAGAGCTGACTCTGTGTAGAGGAAGACAAAGGGGAGAACACAGGAAGCGCCACCTGAGTGTAGTAATAGAAGCAGCTTTAATGGCAAGGTAACAAAACTCACAAAAAGTAAGAACATAAAAGGCTCATCTGTATGGGTAGGTGGAGTCCGTCTGGAGGTCCCTGGATCCGGATCCGGTCACTGTGTGTACCTGTGTAATGGTCCGGTCTCTCAGCACGTCCTGTGGCCACCAGGAGGGAGCCGGAACCAGCGTCGGACACTCGTGGATGGATCACGTCACAGGAGCACATCCGGGGGAACTTCCACAAAGAAAGAGGAAAGGACTGGCAGATGAGCCTTTTATGTTCTTACTTCTTGTGAGTTTTGTTACCTTGCCATTAAAGCTGCTTCTAATACTACACTCAGGTGGCACTTCCTGTGTTCTCCCCTTTGTCTGCTGCAATATCGCAGTCCTGCTATATGTCGCTGGTCGCCGCCATTACTGGTAAAGAAAAAGAAATAAAAAATAAAAATATAGCGTAGTTTGTAGATGCTATAACTTTTGCTCAAACCAATCAATATACGCTTATTGGGATTTAAGGAGCAGAATACATATTTCCCTAAACTGATGAAGAAATACGATTTTTTCATTTTTTTTTTATTGGATGTGTTTTATAGCAGAAAGTAAAAAATTGTGTTTTTTTTTTTTTTTCAAAATTGTCGGTCTTTTTTTGTTTGTAAAAATAAAAGTTGCAGAGATGATCAAATACCACCAAAAGAAAGCACTATTTGTGGGGAAAAAGGACATCAATTTTATTTGGGTACAGCGTCGCACAACCGCGCAATTATCAGTTAAAGTAACGCAGTGCCGTATCACAAAAAATGGCCTGGTTATGAAAGGGGGGGTAAATCTTCCAGAGGTCATGTGGATATGGTCAGATGTTATGTAGACAAAGATGCATGAGATGTGTTACAACCCGTTCCAGCTTTTTTTATTCTCACATATATTACTTACAGCTGCCTTAATCCCACCTCTGATCTCTCCCCCACCCCAAAAAAAAAAAAAATGTGGCAAAGTCAATCATTCCACAGCTATTTGTAGTGAAAACATCATTACACGGTTTGCTGTTGTGTAATACACACAGATGCAATCCTATTAACTACAAGCATTATTATCGTGCTAATTTTTTTTGTGGGTGAGAACAGTGTTTACTGGTAAATACAAAGCACTTTCTTCTCCAATCTACCAGAATGATTCTGAGCTAGGAAACTGCTAGCTCAAAACCCTCCCAATTCGGATGGGATATTATAATGTCAACTTGGCGTTGAAAGTCAAAGGTCGTATTTACTATAATCAAGGCTACGCGTGCATCAGATTCATACGCATCGCCCCAGAGTAGAGTTGCTGCTGGGATTTTAATCATTGCAAAAAATTAAGACTGGGCTTGTATTCTAAATTAATTGATCTGCTTGAATCACAACAAATTCTATCAATAAATATTTGCTAATAAACAACTACCTTGTTGGAATAATAATGTTTCTCACAAGCATTACATACAAAAAAAAAAAAAAAGAAAGAAAAAGGTTAAAAGTAAGGAAGACCATAGATTATACGATTTTCTTTCCTGCAACCACGGGTTGTAGGGGAAAAAAATCACTTGATTCCCCCATCAATACAGTCAGTGTAGATGGGGGAATCCTAACTAGAGAGCCATTGTGTTCTCCTGGTGGGGGGGACCCATTATGGCCACTGGCAATAATCGCATGCTAGAAATCCAACATGGTGGTTGTACCCAAGATGGGTTGACTTGGGTACCATCAGCCTGCCCATTGCTAGATCGAGCCTCTGCTGAACCGTTTGAGATTCAAACCATCTATGGCTGGCTTGAAGCGGACCTTCAGTCATTTTTTCATCTTTCCATCCATTAAATCTTCTGCCCTTGTTGTTTTAAAGTGGAGTTCTACCCAAAAATGGAACTTCCACTTTTTGGATTCCTCCCCCCCCCCGGCGTCACATTTGGCACCTTTCATGGGGGAGGAGGGAGCAGATACCTGTCTAATACAGGTATTTGCTCCCACTTCCTGGCATAGATTACCGTGGCACTTGCGGTGACCTACGCCACTTCCGCCGCCTACCCCGTCCTCCCCCGCTGTATTCTGGGAGACACAGAACACAGCAGGGACCAGAGAGGACACCAGGAACTGAAGCCGCGCGGCTTCACTTCCTTATTCCCTTACCGCAGATGGCAGCAGCCGAGGGCCGACGGACGGGTCGGCTTCGGCTGCCGACATCGCGGGCTCCCTGGACAGGTAAGTGTCCATATATTAAAAGTCAGCAGATGCAGTGTTTGTAGCTGCTGGCTTTTAATATTTTTTTTCGGCGGACCTCCGCTTTAACTTTGGATAGTAGAACATTTTTTTTCTGCCAGTAAATACCTTATAAAGCCTCGGCTTATGACATCATGCACAGCTCTCTCTCCTCACTCTCGTGAGAGTTTGTCAGGAAGGGAGGGGGGTTGAGTCATAAGCGGGCCAATGAGAGCTGCAGCGCTGCAGAGCTGGAGGTGTGCCTCTGTGTGTCTGTGTAAATCCAGGAAGTAAACAGGCTGCAGCTTCAGCTGCCCACAGTTAAAATGGATGCAGCCAGACTCAGTGGAGGGAGAATTCTGCAATATATTTGGCAAGTACAGAATCACGGTATATATAAAATAATATGCAAAGTGGTTGGAGGGAAGCTTCAGAATGGCAAAGATGTTTTTATTACAAATGATGTGAGCAGACTGCAGTTCCTCTTTAAGTAATAGACAGACTATGGTTAGACATAAAGACACAATCTAACTGCCGAAATGTCATTGTGATAATGTTATTTCATAAACATACAGTGTTGGACTGTCCATGCCTATGCAATAGAGAGGGGCGCAGTATGAGAACATTTCCATTGCCAGTGCCTCACAATAGTGCTCAGCCACAAAACAGAGGGAAAGTTAATGCATTTGTCAACCCGACACTTCATATTTCTGAAATGTGGCTGCTGTACCATGTACTTGTATGAGAAAGTATCCTGTTCTCTTTGTATTACTTCCTTTGTATGAAATCCCTGGTGTCCCTGCTAGTCCCTCTGCTTTCTTATTAAACACTGACAACACTAAGCAGGGGAGCACACTGTGGTCAGTTTTCTAGCTATGCTGCAAACTCAGTGTAATCTCCTCTAATGATCAAAATTGTCCTGACATGCCCCTGCTGCTCAGCCATTCAATGGGAAGCTCCGTGTGCTGCTGCTATACCCCCCCCCCAGCTCTTATGCAGCTGATAACAGAGGGAATGTGGTCACTTAAAAAAGGGAAAAAAGGTATTTATAATGTTTTTTTATATCTATACAAAGATGTTTTGCCTTTAATTTTAAAATAAATGGGTTGTATTACAAGGTGATCGTTTACAATCACTTTAAGTTGGCTTTTAGAATGTATGATCTCTCTGTGCCACCAATAGAACCAGATCCCCTTAGAGCTACGAGGAGCCACTAGTAGGACCAGCAGGCAACCGAGTTCAGCACTGAATTGATAGTCAGAATGTTGGTCAGACAGGCAAACGATTGAAGCAAATTGCAGAAAGAAATGCAGTGAAGCCAGGCAGGGAACAGACTGACTCAACCAGTTAGCCAGAAAAAGTATGGAAATTGTATGGAAATTCTGACTCCACGTTATAGGTGATTAATGAGGTCAGGTGTGCAGATTACAGGGTGGGGACATTGCAGGGCAATACATGTTCATAGATGCTAATGAAGTGATTGAATATTGCAGCATTTCAAATTTTTTCTGTGATCTTTGACCTTACCATAGCTGTGGGTGCCATTGGGCTTGCAGACATAATCAGACCATCCTTAGACACCTCTGCTGGTCTCTGAGGTCCTAATAAGAATGGTAACCTATAGTGCAGGAAAGTTTGAGGTAGGTAGAATGGAGATGTCAGGAGTGCAAGAATATTACAAGAAAAACAAGTCTTTGGATAGGTTTTTCCAACCCGTCTATTATTATATTATTATTCACAATTTATATAGAGCCAACAGTTTACGCAGTGCTTTACAATGTATAAGGGGGACAACACACCTACAGTACAGTTCAATACAGAAGCGACAGGAGGGCCCTGCTCGTAGAGCTTACATTCTAAAGGGAGGGGGTGGTGGTACAAAAGGTAATAGCTGCAGAGAATGATTTGATGGGGGGTGGCTCGGGGACAGTTGTTAGGTGGGTGTGGGATAGGCTTCCCTGAATAAATTAGTTTTCAGGGATCTCCTAAAGGTGGACAGGGTAGGGGCTGATCGGACATACTGGGGCAGGGAGTTGGGAGAGGCTCTGGAGAAGTCCTGAAGATGAGCATGGGAGGAGGTAACAAGGGAGCTAGAGAGCAGGAGGTCCTGGGAGGAGCGGAAGGGTCGCTTTGGGCGATATATGCAGATAAGGTTGGTGATGTAGATGGGGGTGATGTTGTGAATGGCCTTGTAGGTTATGGTTAAGGGAAGCCAGTGAAGGGACTGGCAGAGAGGAGCAGCAGTAAAGGATCGGTTAGTGAGGTGTATTAGTCTAGCAGCAGAATTCATAATAGACTGAAGGGGGGGATAGCCTGCTTAAGGGTAGGCCATTAAAGGGGTTGTAAAGGTAAAAATTTTTTCACCTTAATGCATTCTATGCATTAAGGTGAAAAAACTTCTGACAGAACCGCCGCCCCCAGCCCCCCCGTTTTACTTACCTGACGCCTCGAAAGTCAGCTTCGCGTTCCCGACATCTGTTCCTCCGCTCACCCTGGCCGCTGATTGGCTGCAGTGGATGGATTGAAAGCAGCGCAGCCATTGGCTCGCGCTGCTGTCAATCACATCCGATGACGCGGCGCGCCGGGGGGCGGGGCCGAGTGATACAGCGAGCGGCTATAGCCGCCGGCTGTATCACGGGAGCGCGCCCGCAAGCACTCACCACCGTGCGAGGGAGCTCGCATTAAGGTGGTGAATGCTTGCGGGGAGGAGCTGAAACAGCCGCCGAGGGACCCCAGAAGACGAGGTTCGGGGCCACTCTGTGCAGAACGAGCTGCACAGTGAAGGTAAGTATAACATGTTTGTTATTTTAAAAAAAAAAAAAAAACACCTTTACAAACGCTTTAAGGAGAGAGTTGCAGTAGTCGAGGCGGGAAATAATCATGGAGTGAATAAGTTGCTTTGTGGTGTCATTAGTCAGGAAGGGTCCAATTCTGGAGATGTTGCGGAGGTTAAGGCGGCAGGATTTAGCCAGTGATTGGATGTGGGGGCTGAAGGAGAGGTCAGAGTCAAGGATTAAACCCAGCACCCTGTTTAAAATAAACTGAGCTTACTTCACTACGGGAGTCCCCTGTTTCTTTTTATATGGAGGAGAGGACTGATTGGTGGTGTTAAGATACAGAGGAGTCCAGGTTTGGAACGCTTGCCGGGAGTCCTGAACCGGATCGCTGGTGCAAACCTGCGGAGGAGTGGAGGACAAAGCGGGACATCTAAGGGGACATCCATCCCAAGATACCCACTCTATGCCTATTACCCCTGTAGGGGTGACTACTTCTGGTGAGTGGGGAAACACTGGGGGAGCACCTGGAGTCACCAGTTTCTATGAGCACAGAAGTCACCGTTTTTTTATTATTTTTTTATTATTTTTTTATTATTTTTTT
>NC_133324.1:902511044-902614448 GCF_042186555.1 Aquarana catesbeiana | reverse complement strand
CCGACAGCGGATTTTGTTGTCGGAAAATTTTATAGCCTGCTCTCAAACTTTGTGTGTCGGAAAATGTGTGATGGAGCCTACACACGGTCGGAATTTCCAACAACAAGGTCCTATCACACATTTTCCGTCGGAAAATCCGACCGTGTGTACGGGGCATTAGACAGTGAATATCACTAGTGGCTATAGCAGCCACTAGCAATAGTCGTAGGAGTATCCGGTAGGCTGGTTGTACCCAAGTTGATCAACTTTGTACATTCAGCCTGCCCATTAATGGTTCGAATCTTGGCCGGTACCTAGTGGATGCACCGAAATGAAAATTCCAGTACCAAAAATTAAGGATGCACTTGGCCAAAAAACAAAATGGACAGTAAAAATATATTACCGTATTTATCGGCATATAACACGCACTTTTTTCCCCTGAAAATCAGGGGAAAATCGTGGGTGCGTGTTATAGGCCGATCCCCGGCGATTTTGTGTCATCGGAGCGATCGTGGCAATTGCCTCGGTCGCCATCGACATACAAAGCCGTGGGTAGATTCAAATATGGCGCAGAGACTGCAGGGATACTTCGGAGCCGAGATACACATACCCGGTGTTCTCGGCTTTTTTCGGCCCCGCTCACAGTCACGCCCAGTCCCGCCCTATGATGGACACAACACAGGTCCAGGGGCGGGACTGGGCGTGACGGTGGCGCCGAAAAAAGCCGAGAACACTCGGGTATGTGTATCTCGGCTCCGATGAAGCCCTGCAGTCTTGGCGCCATATTTGAAACTTACCCATGGCTGGACTGGGGCAAAGCTGCACGGGCAAACCTGCACTAACAAAGCTGCACTGGGGCAAGGCTGCACTGACACTGAGAAGGCTGCAGATGGACAGAGAAGGCTGCATTGATGGGCATTTTAATGTAAGTTTTTTTTCCTTAAACTGCCCTCCTAAACTTATAACTTGTGTGTTATACGCCGATAAATACGGTATATAAATATAAAAAAAATAACTTTTGTGCAAACCAATCAATATATGCTTTTTGCGATTTTTTTTTACCAAAAATAAGTAGAAGAATATATATTGGCCTAAGTTGATGAAGAAATGTGTTAAAAAAAAAATGATATTATATATAACAAAAAGTAAAAAAATAGTTTTTCAAAATCGTCGTTCTTTTGGTGTCATTTGATCACCTCTGCGTTTTTGTTGTGCTAGGATCAAAAAAAAAAAAAAAAAAAAAGCGCCAATTTTGAAAATAATTCCGGAAGCCATTATCGGCACTTTTTTTTTTTTTCTATCGGCAAAATGCAGATAACCCTATTGTTGGGCATTATCGACACTGATAACCCTATTTTCGCCCGATGATTTTCAGAGGCCAATATATCGATGCATCGCTAGATATATTAAAGGCTTGCTTTAGGGTTTAATACCGCTTTAACAGTGGTCCATGCCTGTGCAATATTATAGATTTATGTTTACAGCATCCTCAATTTTGATAATTAAATTTTACATTCAACTTCCACTGGGCTTTACGTTTTGGGGTTGTGGTAGGAAGAGCATTACATCTTAGGTGTCAGATTATGATTTACTTGAAGTTGAGGCATCAAAAATGGCGACATTTTGTTTTTGGGTTCTTGGTGCAGAATACCAAAGTCTACAAAAAAGAACCAAGCAACATATACAAAGTAGAAGATGTACTTTTTTAACAACGTTGTCCAGGTCCACGATCATACGATGGAGGTTCTCTTCGGCTGAAATAATGTGAGGCTTGGCTCCATTCAGAGCGTTCTTTTTGGCATCATCAATAACACCCTTCATTCGTTCCAGCTCCTCCCTACAAAATAAAAAAAAAATGTTCAGACAACAGCAGAGAAAAATGTCAGATGTGCCAATTTTTTTGATAATGAAAGCTAAACTACATGCACACATCATAGACAAACTAATGCAGCTCTGCATTTATTAGCACAACAAATTATTTTACATGAAAGCAGCGCAAATGCCTAAATTTGACCTGGTATCACGTTATTGCAAACCCCTGTACAGGAGAGCTCAGACTAGAAGAGAGAGAAGTAGCACAAAGAGCAAGTCGGGTGTGCTACAGTGCTCATGACCTAACAAGGGGGAGATTGCAGAGTAACAAAGATGAGCTCATCAGTGTGCTGCGTCTCCCTTTACTGCCTATTGACAGACTTAGGGAGAGATAAGACCTGTAAATATTACTTTACTGCAACGGAGAATAATCAAGTCTTTTCTCCTGCTAGACAGTGCTGGGAGGCTGCACTGATGGGCACTGATGAAGAGGCACTAACTGGCATCAATTATGGGCACCGATTGGTGGCACTGCTGGGGCTTTCCTGTAATCAGGGCACTGATTACCAGTGCCCCGATTACCTGCCCAGGTCTCCCCAGCGAGAAGATGCAGCTGATCGGCACTCCTTGCCACACACTGTCAGTGTGAGATGAGGAGAGCCGATTCACAGCACTCCCGTATTTACATGTGACCAGCTGTGATTGGCTCTTTACAAAGATCGGGGTTGCGCCATGTCCTAGCAACACGGCGCAGCCACGATCGCCGTGCTGCGTGATAGCGGCTGTTCTGGGGCGCTGTCATATGACATCCTCTCAGAATGAGAGCCGCAACGTCCCTCTGTCATCTGACGGTGGGTGGGCGGGCGGCAAAAGGTTAAGATAAAAGATTCTTTTATTGCATCTTTTATTAAGCCTCTGCCTTTACAACCACTTTAAATTAAAAAAAGCATAGAACCTTGCCACTGGAATTATACTAGAAATAAAGACAAACTAGACCAAGTCATCCATCAAGTTCCCTAGATATTAAAAGGATATGTAGGGCCAAATCTATTTTGGCCCTACATCTTCTGTGGGTCACAGGAGTACACTTATTTCTTCACTCCAGTGACCCGTGTTCAGCCAACAGCAGGCTAAAGCCCAATGTCGGATGACGTCACTGAGCCAGTCAAGACACTAGAGGGATCCACTCATATTCCTGACAAGCTGGTGGCTTAGCCTCTCAGTGTACCACTGAGAGCCTGCTGCTACCACCCCCTCCATATCTCAGCACCCTAGTGAGTGCTGGAGGGGCAGAGCAGAGAGCGGTAACTGATAGTCACAGATTTCTTGCTCACTAAAGACCGAGAACTGAGTGACCAGTGGTCTTTAATCACTCAGTTCTCAGCCTTAGAGGTGGCAGGGGACAGAAGCAGCATCGGGGCGATGCTGCATCCACCTAGGCGAGTATGTAGATTTATTTAATTTTTTTAAATCCCACACTTCTCTTTGAAAGTATTGAGGGTAGAAAAATTCTGAAAATGTTAATTACATGGCTGTGTTTGGCTTCAAAAAAAGCATGCGAGGGAGTGTCAAAGAAAAGTAAGCAATTCTCATATCTAAACTTTGCTCCAGGTCAGCGACACACTATAGACAAAGAACCATTATAACAACCAGTCAAATAATACTTCCAGGAGAAATCAGCAAAGGCTGTCAAAACTAGGTATTGATATTAGGGTAAACTTATTCACAAAGCAAACAGTAAGAACATGCAGGTGCATATACACGCAGTAGCAAGAATAGCTGAAGCTCATATATAAAAGATAAAGTGTGAATACGAACTTTGCTTTAAGAAGAGAATCTGCTGCTTCATCCACAGCTCTGCTGCGCACCTTCAAGGCATCCTCCAAATCCCTCCACTGCAAGGACTTGTGCTCTGCAGGAACCTGTAAAAGAATCACAAACAATGAGTGTAGAAGTGAAATGCAGGCAACAACCACACATTAAAAGAAGCAGAGCACCTCCTGTATCAGGCTTCTGCTCACCTGAGTGTCTTCCATGGCCTCTCGCAGTTTCTGGGCATGGAAGTTAACAGCTTGCACTGCCGCCTCCTGGGACGAGATGGCTTGGAGTGTGATCCGGGCAGTGCCACTCAGTGCTTCCTCCAGGAGTGCTGCTATAGCTATACAACATAATTCATAGCGTAAACCAAGATACTTACGATACAATGTCTGTTTCATTATGATAACAATAGAAAACAGACCACAAGTCAACCAACTGCTTTTTGTACAGAATATTAAAACAATTATACATGTGACTTAAGGGTGTGTGAACAGAAATTGCTTGTCTTGCCTGAATCAGGGTTATGTGTAAAGATGAATGCCAAGAATTCAGCTCCTCTGTAAAAAGTGAAGATACTCTATGAGCCAAGTCCAAGGAGGGGCATGACATCTCCTTGACTTTCCCCTTTATCTTTATTTGACAGGTTTATAGTACTCCTGGAAGATGGCCATCGCTGTATTTTCAGGAGCCGGATGCTGATCCTTGTGATCTCTGCATCTTTAACAGTAGAGTCACTGCATCTGCAATGCCAGCCCCTCCCTTCCCCTGGCCCAATCACAGAAGCCTTCTTAATATGTGAAAGCATTCACAAAATACCAAGGGCTTCTGTGAATGGGCAGCAGAGAGGAGGGGTGGGCATAGTTGCTCTGTGTGCTTCACTCCTTTCAGTTTCCGAAGTGTCTCTCTGGCAAACCTGTTAAATGTAAATAATAGAGATAAGTCCAGGAGGTGTCATAAACCTTACCTGAGCCCCATCTCTATCCAGTTATGTCCACAAGTATATCAGGTTTGTTATTTTAATAGAAAAAAAAAAAAAAAAAAAACACGAGACTTTACAATCACTTTAACCAGTTCCGACCGGCTCACGCAGATATACTGCAGCAGAATGGCTCTCCTGGGCCATCCTGTACAAATCCTGTACAGGTATGTCCTACCCTTATTCGCCTCAGGCCATGCGTGATCGCGTGCGCGAGTGCCAGCAAGGGGATTTGTGTGTGTCTAAACACACAAATCCCTGTGCTGTCAGAGGAGAGGAGCCGTATAGTTTGTTCCTACCAAGTAGAAAAAACAATGTCTCCTCTCCTAGTCACTCCTACCCCTTGATAGCCCCCTAGTGTTAACCCCCTTCCCTGCGAGTGACATTTACACAGTAATCAGCGCATTTTTATAGCACTGATCAGTGTATAATTGTCAAAAATGTCCCATCTGTCCGTCACAATACCGCTAAAAATCGCAGATCACTGGCATTACTAGTAAAATTTTAATATATATATATATATATATATATATATATATATATATATATATATATATATATATATATATATATATATATATATATATATAGAGAGAGAGAGAGAGAGAGAGAGAGAGAGAGAGAGAGAGAGAGAGAGAGAGAGAGAGAGAGAGAGAGAGAGAGAGAGAGAGAGAGAGAGAGAGAGAGAGAGAGAGAGAGAGAGAGAGAGAGCAGAAGTCCGGGCCACCGCTAGCAAAAGAGCGGCAGAAGATAGCGGAGGAGCCGGCAGAAGAACCGGACACCAGGAGAAGAGGTCGAGCACTGGGAGAAGAGGCCGGAGAGCGGGAGAAGAACCCGGAGAGAGCGGCGAAGTCGGAAGAAGACCCCCGAAGTCGGAAGAAGACCCCCGGAGCTGTCTAATAAAAATTACTTTAAAAACCTGTCTAGTGTGTTTTTTTTATTGACACTTTTTCCCTAGGTGAATGGGTAGGGGTATGATGTACCCCATACTCATTCACATAGGGTGGGGGGCCGGGATCTGGCGGCCCCCTTATTAAAGGGGGCTCCCGGATTCCGATAAGCCCCCCGCTCGCAGACCCCGACAACAAACGGCCAGGGTTGTCGGGAAGAGGCCCTTGTCCTCATCAACATGGGGACAAGGTGCTTTGGGGTGGGCTGAGGACATGCAGCCTGGTACGGTTCAGGAGGGGGGCACTCGCTCGTCCCCACCAACTTTCCTGACCGGCCGGGCTGCGTGCTCGGATAGGGGTCTGGTATGGATTTTGGGGGGACCCCACAACGTTTTTTTTGCCCTTGCGTCGTATCTGGTCCGTCGGACTAGCATACAGACGAACGGGCTTTCCGTTAGGAACTGAGTCCGGCGGAGTTACGACAGAAAGATTTGAAGCAGGCTTCAAATCTAAAGCCCGTCGGATTTCCAACCGAAACGCTCGGTCGGAAGTCCGATGCAGACCACACACGGTCAGATTGTCCGCCGGATTCGGTCTGTCGGACCAGTCCAGTCGGAAAGTCCGCCCGTGTGTACGTGGCATTACTCCACAGCTACTAGTCATTAAAAAGATGGCTGAAATGCTTTAAAAATGATCAAGTCTGTAAGGTGAATAGCCTTAAAGGCAGAATAACTTACAGTCTATCTTTTCCCTCTCTTCCTTCTCTTGCCGAACAAGGTGAGCAGCCACCTCCTCTGCTGGCCGTTCCTTCAGATGGTGTTTATCCTCATGCTCACACTCCTTACAGTGCTCAGCTTCTGAGGGGGGATCAGAAAAGAAAATCAACTATTATGCCTCATGCACACTGGACGTTAGTGAGTGCAGTGAGTTTTTCAACGTTTTTTGCAATAGCGTTTAGCGCTTTTTTCAATGGATCAAAATCCTTAAAAAAAACAAACGATGGTGAGCTGCATTTATCGACGTTAGAGCTAGTTTGGGGGGGTTTTTTTCAGCCAAAAACAGTTGATAACAGCCTGTGTGTGCATGGACACAGGATAACATGCTGGAGAGTTTGACTGTATATATAAAAAAAATAAAAAACGTCAAAGCCAAAAACAGCAGCTGTACCAAAGTCCAGTGTGCATGAGGCCTTCTACATGATACAGAGCGTGTATTTTTATTCTTTAACCCTTCCACATATGCAAAGTTTTAAAGTTAGTTTGGGTTTAAACAAAGCTTTATCCAAAATGATCTTTTAGATGTAAAAAGATGCTATTAAAAAAAGTACAACCCTACTCCTCCCAAAAGTGTGTTTTTTTTTTTTGTTTTTTTCAAACATGGGTTGAGTCACCAAGTTACATGTCAATAATACTTCTGCATAGGTCTTGCGGTATATGGCTGGTCTGGATTGCTTGAGCTGTATCCACCTTCATCACCATCTCAAGATAGGACTCGGCAACTCAGAAATAGAAAATATCTTTTACCTTAAAGCGGGGTTCCACCCAAATTTTGAACATTATCTCTATGCATTCTCTTCCTTGCCTAGATGCTGACATGCTGTGTAAAAAAATTTAAATCGCCGTAATTACCTTTTTTTTTTCTAATCTTCTTAGCACTTCCTGGTTTTCCTCCCATGGGAGTAGGCATGTTTCTAGCCTCTCCCAGACCTCCCACAGTCCCCTGGGAGCTAGTCTCAAGCTTCCCAGCATGCATTGTGCAACAGCATCATCACAACATCTCGGTGAATGCTGGGAGCACAGCATTCACTGCATCCAGGAAATACATGCTTGTGGGCTTCAAATGCCCACAATGAAGATGGAAACCGCCTTCAGAATTTTATAAGTTATTCTTTACAACGAAATCGGACACAGGCGGACTTATTACACAGAACATGTGAGTAGATAATCATAAGAAGAAAAGTTTGTGAATGAACTCCAAAAAAAAAAAAACCATAGATAGGTGGACCCCCGCTTTAATGCAAGGAAAGCATTAAGGTAAAAAATGTTTTTAGCTTTAGTATCACTTTAATATTGAAGCTTACTAAGTCGCTACCATTAAGTTGTGTGCTTAACCCCTTCACGCCTAAGCCTTTTTTCTGACATTTGTTGCTTACAAGTTAAAATCAGTATTTTTTGCTAGAAAATTAACTTATAACCTCCAAACATTATGAGATATTATAATATATATATATATATATATATATATATATATATATATATATATATATATATATAATTTAGCAGAGACCCTAGAGAATAAAAATGGCAATCGTTACAATATTTTATGTCACACAGTATTTGCGCAGTGGTCTTTTAAACGCATTTTTGGGGCAAAAATCTCCATAGACGATGCTTTAAAAGTTTCTACAGGTTACCAGTTTAGAGTTGCAGAGGTATTGTGCTACAATTATTGCTCTTCCTCTAACAATCGCAGCAATACCTCACATGTGTGTTTTGAACTCTCCGACTAGCTAGCGGACGTGCCAGCTGGTTGCTCGGGCCTCCTGGTGGGACGGAAGGGGGGGGGGGGCCACGTCCTTTCCTGCTGCTTGGGATAACAGCTTAGCGGCTTCTTAGCCGCATTGTTCGTTATCCCAAGAAAGCCGACCGCCGCTTCTAAAAAACAGGACTGGGGTGATGCCTGCAGCTGCAAGCATCACCCCAGTACAACCCCTTCATTCCGGGGGCCGCATATTTGCGTACGGTCGGCGTGAACACACTGCTCGCATACAAACTGTGTGAACAAGGCCTAAAGGTCTATTGTCATATTGTATTTTCTTAAATTGCAGTCTGGGTTAAAGTGCAAATAAAGGTTCCTGTATGGCAATCTAAACAAGTGCTAAATCCTGTTACTACATGCTGCACAAGCTTCATATAGTAAACAGAAAAAAAAAAAAAAAAAAAACATATTTGTCCTTCCCTGACTGAGCTAAATTGTCCTTCACGTTTGCCCCACGCGCTCCCCCTCCTAGACACTGCAGCTCACAGTGGGAGGGTTACAGCAGTCAGACAGCAGGGGCAGGACTAGGTGTGTGGCCAGGTGCCAACTGACAAGCTACAGGCTTGTCAATCAGCTGCAACCATGCTGATAGCTGCGCCCTGCAACACCTTCTCATTCCAAGCAGTGCAAGCAGGCACTGCCTACACAAGAGTGTGGCAACTACTCTGAATTCAGCAGTGCAGCATCATTGCCATTCCACTACAGGAGGCTGTACTGGGTGAACTTCATTGGCAGCATTATTAGAAACGTGTGAGACTTTGCAGAGAGACTAAGAAAACTAAGTACAGATGCATTTAAACTGAACGTTTTGCAGCACATATTATTAAAGGAAGGCCATAGTTCTACTTTAAGAGAACCTAGGTCACTGACCTTCAGATCTAGAGCACACATATTCCCAACACACAGCTCTCATGGCCAATGTGTTATGGCATATTCTACTCGTAACAACACTTATCCTTTCTTTGTGCTTATCACACACAGAGAAACACCACATATAAGTGAGCAGTCACAAGGTCATTACAAGTATTGGGATGAGCATTGTTCAGGCACTTCCAAAGTTCTAACACTAGATGCAAATTACCTGCACTACCATGGTGTTCTGGTTTCTGCTCCGTTGCTTCCAGTGCCTTGGAGCTCTCGTCTTCATGCACAACAGGAGCTGGGACTGAAACGGCATCACCGGTTGCAGAAATAATCTGTGCTACATGCAATGAAGCTAGCAAGAAAGAACAAATAAATGAATACACACAAAGCAACAGAAATTATTTTTTACATGTGGGGGTTATTTATGAAAGGAAATTCCACTTTACACTTCAAGTGCACTTGGAAGTGCAGTCGCTGTAAATCCGAGGGGGACATACAAGGAGAATTTAAAAAAAAACAAAAAAAAAAAAACAGCATTTTAGCTTGCACATGATTGGATGATAAAATCAGCAGAGCTTCCCCTCATTTCAGATCTTCCCCTCAGATTTACAGCGACTGCACTTCCAAGTGCACTTGTAGTGCAAAGTGGATTTGCCTTTTGTAAATAACCCCCATAGTGTTGACAAATTCCACCAGTCTCTGCCCCTAGAGTTTACATCTAATTATTCCAAAACACAGTGATGAACACAAACAGAGCCGATTCTGGATGGAGGGTATGTGGCATGCAAATACATTTTTAAATAATTGTAAGAAAAACTACACAATCGTGAAGCCTACAAGTGTCATGTAGATTGTGCTCCTATTGGCTGTTGAGCCACTAACCTCAGCAATGCTCGTAATGGATTCTAAGCACCAACGCCCCCCCCATGCTTTGCAAAAATGTCAGCAACATAGTCATGTTTGAGGAGGCAATAAGAAATAAAATACCTCCGTTATTATCCCGGTTATTGCACCTAAGTGATGTAGCGGACAACGTACCTGGAAATAGAGTCTGATCTGTGTCATGTTCTAGTGAAAAAAAAAAAAAAAAAGTCGCAGATCGCCCACCATTACTAGTACAAAAAAGAAAAAAAAAAAAAGCCATAAATCTATCCCCTAGTTTGTAGACGCTATAACTTTTGCACAAACGAATCAATATACGCTTATTGCGATTTTTTTTTACCAAAAATATGTAGAAGAATATATATTGGCCTGTGGAAGAAATTTGTTTTTATTATATATTTTTTGGGGATATTTATTATAGCAAAAAGTATAAATAATTGCTTTTTTTTCAAAATGATCACTTTTTTGTTTATAGGGCAAAAAATAAAAACCGCAGAGGTGATCAAATACCACCAAAAGAAAGCTCTATTTTTGGGAAAAAAAGGACGTCAATTTTGTTTGGGTACAACGTCGCACGACTGCGCAATTGTCAGCTAAAGCGACGCAGTGGCAAATTGCAAAAAATGCTCTGGTCAGGAAGGGGGTAAATCCTTCCAGTGCTGAAGTGGTTAATAAAAATCAGATGACTGGTGGTTCAGTTTAGAGGTCGACCGATATATCGACCCGGCTATATCGGCCGATATTTAATGGTTTTTACTTAATCGGCATCGGATGATTGTGCTGATAAAAAAAGCCAATATAGCTTCAGTGTGACTTGCAAATGACTTCTGTAATAGAAGTCAATACAAGTTGCCTGAAGTCTTCTGTGAAGGGACTTCTCTCCTTCTCTAGGCAGCCTGCCAAATCTGATAAAAAGAACCTGAAGAGATACAATGTTTACACTTATGAATGGACTAAACTCTGTGTGTAGAAGCTCTCAGTTTAACCATTTAAAGACTAAATCTTTTCTGACATTTGTTGCTTACAAGTAAAAATCCTGTATTTTCTGCTAGAAAATCACTTAGAACCCCCAAACATTATATATATATTTTTATTAGCAGAGACCCTAGGGAATAAAATAGCGGTTGTTGCAATATTTTATGTCACACGGTATTTGCGCAGCGGTCTTTCAAACGCAATTTAAAAAAAAAAAAAATACACTAATAAATTTAAAAAAAAAAAACTAAGCAGTAAAGTTAGCCCATTTTTTTTCGTCCAAAAGTTTTGATTATCTGTTTTTGTGTATTTAATATTTAAGATATACGTTTGTTTTTTTGTTTTTTATCTAAATTCTACATACAAGTGAACTGATTGGAGGTTTGTTTTGTTTAATAAATGTTTAAATGTAAAAAAATTTCTGTATCACTTAAGGTTGCTCTCACACTGGAGCGGGCAGGCGTTGACGGTAAAACGCTGCTAGTTTTAGCGGCGCTTTACCGTCATTTTAGCGGCGCTATTCGGCTGCTAGCGGGGTGCTTATAACCCAGCTAGCAGCCGAGGAAGGGGTTAAATGCGCCCCTGAAGCGCCGCTGCCGAAACGCTTTGCAGGCGCTTCGGCAGCGGTGCGCATTCATTTCAATGGGCAGGAGTGGTGGAGCAGCGGTATACACCGCTCCAAAGATGCTGCTTGCAGGACTTTTTTTTTTAACATCCTGCCAGCGCATCGCCTCAGTGTGAAAGCACTCGGGCTTTCACACTGAGACTGCAGGGGAGCCGTTTTACAGGCACTTTACAGGCGCTATTTTTAGCCCAAAGGCGCCTGAAAAACGCCCCAGTGTGAAACTGTTAGATTTTATGAGATGAAGGGAAAAAAAAAAAAAAAGGCCTAATATAATCGGCCCAAAAAAAAAAAAAAAAAAAAAAAAAAAAAAAAATCGGCATCACATATCGGCCACCACGATTTCTAAATATCGGCATCGGCCAGAGAAAAACCCATATCAGTCGACCTCTAGTTCAGATAATCACAAATGATGTACTGTCCTAGAAACAGATATAGGGTCTACATTTGAGCAATTTAAGTTATGACAATGCACAGTTCTACAAATCTATGCACCAGGAAAGCATTTTGACGATGAAAAGTAGTCTTTAACCACTTGCTGCCCGCCCGCCGTCATATGACGGTGGGACGGTGCAGCAGCTGTTCTGGGCCGCCGTCATATGACGGTGCAGCCTTCCAGGCAGCCCAGGGGGCGCGCGCGCGCACGCGTGCCCGCCGCATCGCTCGGGTCCCAGTGTGCGTGCCCGGCAGCCGCGATGTCCGCCGGGCACCCACGATTGGCCGGTAACCGAGCAGGACCGTGGATCTGTGTGTGTGTCAGATGGGAGGAGACCGATGGTGTGTTCCCAGTACAGAGGAACACCGATCGGTCTCCTCCCCTTGTGAATCCCCTCCCCCCACAGTTAGAATCACTCCCTAGCAACACATTAACCCCTACAGCGCCCCCTTCTGGTTAACTCCTTCATTGCCAGTCACATTTATACAGTATTCAATGCATTTTTATAGCACTGATCGCTGTATAAATGTGAATGGTCCCAAAAATGTGTCAAAATTGTCCGATGTGTCCGCCGCAATATAGCAGTCACGATAAAAATCGCAGATCGCCGACCATTACTAGTAAAAAAAAAAAAATAAAAATGCTATAAATCTATCCCCTTATTTTGTGCGCAAACCAATAAATATACGCTTATTGCGATATTTTTTACCAAAAATATGTAGAAGAATACGTATCGGCCTAAAATGAGGAAAAAATTTGTTTAAAAAAAAAATTTGGATACTTATAGCAAAAAGTAAAAAATATTGTGTTTTTTCAAACTTGTCACTCTTGTTTTGTTTATAGCACAAGAAATAAAAAACGCAGAGGTGATCAAATACCACCAAAAGAAAGCTCTATTAGTGGGGAAAAAATGATAAAAATTTCATTTGGGTACAGTGTAGTATGACCGCGCAATTGTTATTCAAAATGCGACAGCGCTGAAAGCTGAAAATTGGCTTGGGCAGGAAGGGGGTGAAAATGCCCTGTATGGAAGTAGTTAAAGCACACCTTCCACCTCAATGATGACAAGGATGCTTGTTTAACCACTTAAGCCCCGGACCATTTGGCTGGCCAAAGACCAGAGCACTTTTTACGATTCGGCACTGTGTCGCTTTAACTGACAATTGCGTGGTCGTGCGACGTGGCTCCCAAACAAAATTGATGTCCTTTTTTCCCCACAAATAGAGCTTTCTTTTGGTGGTATTTGAGCATCTCTGCAGGTTTTATTTTTTGCGTTATAAACTAGAAAATAGCGACAATTTTGAAAAAAAAATAAAAAAAATAAATTTTTTACTTTTAGCTATAATAAATATCCCCAAAAAATATATAAAAGAAAAAATTCCTCGGTTTAGGCCGATACATATTCTACATATTTTTGGTAAAAAAAAAAAACGCAATAAGCGTTTATTGATAAAATAGGGGATAGTTTTATGCCATTTTTATTAATAATTTTTTTTTTACTAGCAATAGCGGCGATCAGCGATTTTTAACGTGACTGCGACATTATGGCGGACAGATCAGACACTTTGGTGCCATTTTGGGACCATTCACATTTATACAGCGATCAGTGCGATCAAAAATGCATTGACTACTGTGTAAATGTGACTGGCGGTGAAGGGGTTAACCACTAGGGGGCGCTGTAGGGGTTAAGTGTGTCCTAGGGAGTGACTAACTGTGGGGGGGAGGGGCTATGTGTGACGACACTGATCACCGCTCCCGATTACAGGGAGCGGTCATCAGTGTCACTAGGCAGAACGGGGAAATGCTTGTTTACATCAGCATTTCCCCGTTCTTCCTCTCTGTGAGACGATCGTGGGTATCCCCGCGGACATTGAGTCCGCAGGACCCACGATCACACTCACCCACCTGCAAGCCGCTTCTTAAAGGGCAATGTACAGGTATGTTAATATGCCTATATGTGCCCTTCTGCCGACGTATATCGGCGTGAGCCCCCCACCTAAAACACTGGCTTTGAGAGAGTGTAAAACATAATATACACAAAGTATGTCCCTCTATCGTGTGTGTGTGTCTCTATTGAGGGCACAAAGTGTCATTTCTGTCTGCTGCCTGGTTCCTCTGCTTTCAGCATGAGTCACTTCTGACAAGTTCCCCTGACACCAAGAGAAAAATGGTGACAGGGGAGGATGCTCCAGCTGATTGACAATCTCAGCTCTGTTCCTGTGTGCTTTGTGAAGGGGGGGGGGGTGTATCCCTTCCCTCCAATCACCTCTCAGAGCTCTCCTCACTGAGCTCTGTGGAGTGTAACGTCAGCTCTCCGCCCCCTTATTTCTGAACTCTCTCAACCAAGCTTTAAAATTCAGCACTTTGAACAGATGTAGAGAAGACTGCAGATAAATCGGTACAACTTACGTAGGAGGATGGGCTTCATCTGTGCATCACCCGAGGATAGTCCCTTCACACGGTATATGTAAAGGGTTTACAACCACTTTAAGATCCTGGGGAATGCAGAGTAGCCCAAATCTCACAAGATGACGCTGCAGGCACAGTTCAGGTTGGTCTTGTGAAATTTGGGTTACTCAACATTCTCCGAGATCTGGCCAGGGGGAGAATGTTGTTATCCTCACCTAGGAGCTGCAGAAGTAATAAATGTGGTTCCCAGATATATTAAAGGGGTTGTAAAGGTAAAATTTTTTTCACCTTAATGCATTATATGCCGCCCCCAGCCCCCCCCCGTTTTACTTACCTGACACCTCGAATCTCCGCTGCTCGTTCTCGTCATCTCCATTGCAGCTCAGCCTGGTTGCTGATTGGCTGCAGTGGATGGATTGAAAGCAGCGCAGCCATTGGCTCGCGCTGCTGTCAATCACATCCGATGACGCGGCGCGCCAGGGGGCGGGGCCGAGTGATACAGCGAGCGGCTATAGCCGCCGGCTGTATCACAGGAGCGCGCCCGCAACAACTAACCACCATGCGAGGGACATTAAAATGGATTTGGAGGGCACCTTGCTCTGACCAAAAAAAGTAACACCAACACCCATATACTGTACACTGTCTGTGCTGCATGATATAAATATAGCCCTGCTGACTGCAGGTTGGCACAGAAACAATATACAAGACAGCCTAACGTTTACAGCCTGCTAATCATATGGCTACAAACTCCCCTCTCCACACGGCTTTCACAGATCTCTGCCTGGAATCTCACATGACTTTACAGACATTGAGGGAGAGATAAAACAAGTACCATAACCACCCTACAAGTTATAGGACTACTGTAGTACAAGGTAGAAGAGAAATCCTGGACGGCCGCACTCCAAATTTAATCCTCTTTATTAACCACCAAGTCAGTGCACCATATAGTGGGGGAAAAAAAGCAAGATTGAGACGTGCGTTAGTGCTTAGCCCTGACCTTGACAGGTTATAAGGGCCAACGCATGAAACGCGTCAACCTTGCTTTTTTCCCTAGTGTGCACTGCCTTGGATTTTTTACATGTTAATAAAGAGGATTACGTTTGGAGTGCGGGTTTCTCTTCTACCTTGTGTGCAGCATGGGAGCTGGGTGAGCATCCTTCCGGCAGGTGTGGGAGATGTGGGAGCGTGGACTGACCTGGAGCAGCGGCATCTCTTGTTGCTGTACAGTACAGGGGCTCCAGAAGACAATTTTACATACAATAGTTATTGTAGGATGCGTGTCCCCCACCCTCTCCTATTTTTCAACACAATGGATTTACCTTCCGCACTTTCACTGGCCGCTGGTTGTCCCTCTACAGTCTCTCTTTTAGGCTGTTTGGATTCCTTCATTACTTCTGCAACTGAGGAGATTTTTAAGGGTCCAGGCTTCTGCTGCTGAAAATGAAACAGTTCCTTCCAATGAAGATCACAAACATAACAGGGTGACTGAAGAGCAGGTTATTCCATGTGGAATAAAAAAGGTAGACACACAAACATCTCGATTTCCTCTCATATAGCTCGTGGGCTTAATGAAAGAAAATGGTTTGATTCCCATATCACTGCTAACAGCTTGGATGGAGAAATCTCCACTACCAGCTATTCAGCAGCCGAGACACTCACAGCCACCTACAAACCAAGGCATCACATAAATGAAAAAGGTGTAGCATTCTAAATTAAAAAACAAAACCTTACATTGATCTCCAAACCCAATTAATCTATGCCAGCAAAAGTAAAATTCAGGCTTTTGTTTTTAACAGTATATGCCTATTGGTAATATGTACATAAATATTCTGGAGGTAACTGTTTTTTTTTTTTTTTTTTTGTGACACTTAAAGAGGCTGCTTCAGAAAAAAATAAACGTTAGCAGCTACAAAATATCGTAGCTGCTGACTTTTAATATTAGGACACTTGTCTGTCCACAAATCCAGCGGTCTTCACCCCATCCGATTTTTCAATCGGCTCTCGAGTGCTGCTGCCGCCATTTCGTGTAAGGTTCCCTACCGCGCATGTGAAGCGCACTGCACTTTGGGTGAAGCTCCACTTTAACCACTTCCCGCCCACCTTATAGTGAATTGACGTCCGGGAAGTGGTTCTGTTATCCTGACTGGACGTCATATGACGTCCAGCAGGATAACATGCCGCCGCGCGCCCCCGGGGGCGCGCATCGCGGCGATCGGTGGAGCGGTGTGTCAGCCTGACACACCGCTACACCGATCTTGGTAAAGAGCCTCCGGCGGAGGCTCTTTACCATGTGATCAGCCATGTCCAATCACGGCTGATCACGCTGTCAATAGGAAGAGCCGTTGATCGGCTCTTCCTCACTCGCGTCTGACAGACGCGAGTAGAGGAGAGCCGATCGGCGGCTCTCCTGGCAGGGGGGGTCTGCGCTGATTGTTTATCAGCGCAGCCCCCCCTCAGATCACCACACTGGACCACCAGGGATGCCACTAGGACCACCAGGGAAGGGGCAACGTGGATGGCCAGGTATGTACCCCATGGCCATCCACATGTGCCTAATCTGTGCCAATCAGTGCACACAAATGGGCTCTGATTGGCACCATTATGTCACTGATCTGCCCAGCAATGCCCAGATCTGCCCAGCAATGTTTTATCACTGCCACCTGTCATTGCCCATCGGTGCCCACCCATAAGTGCCCATCAGTGCCACCCATAAGTGCCCATCAGTGCCACCCATATGTACCCATCAGTGCCACCCATATGTACCAATCAATGCCACCTACGAGTGCCCATCAGTGCCGCCTACAAGTCCCCATCGGTGCCACCTATGAGTGCCCATCAGTGCCGCCTATCAGTGCCACCTCATCAGTGCCACCTCATTGGTGCCACCTCATCGGTGCCCATCAGTGCCGCCGTATCAGTGCCCATCAGTGCAGCCATATCAGTGCCCATCATTGAAGGAGAAAGCGTACTTATTTACAAAACATTTTTAACAGAAACAAAGAAAAACTTGTTTTTTTTCGAAATTTTCGTTTCTTTTTTTATTTGTTGCGCAAAAAATAAAAACCGCAGAGGTGATCAAATACCACCAAAAGAAAGCTCTATTTGTGGGAACAAAATGATAAAAAATTTGTTTGGGTACAGTGTAGCATGACCGCGCAATTGTCATTCAAATTGCGACAGCACTGAAAGGTGAAAATTGGCCTGGGCGGGAAGGTGTCTAAGTGCCTGGTATTGAAGTGGTTATTAAGAAACATGCCATAGAAACCCCCACAAGTAAGGAGAAGTGGAAGGGGTTTTATTTTCAGTGTTACTTTTACATTCTCTCAGCAGTTCATCTACCCGTGCATTGGTAGCCTGCTAGCTTTCTAAAACACATGTCTGGTCATACATTTTGTGTAGACCTGGTCTATTGACCACTAGAAAAAAGTCAAACTATAGGCAAAACTTTCTTTTTGGATAGACGCAGAGGTCTCAAACTAGCGGCCCTCCAGCTGTTGCAAAACTACAGGTCCCACGAGGCATTGCAAGGCTGACAGTTACAAGCATGACTCCCACAGGCAGAGGCATGATGGGACTTGTAGTTTCGCAACAGCTGGAAGGCCGCCAGTTTGAGACCCCAGGGAGAGAGTAAGGGAGAGAGTTATAACCCCAGTTAAATTTCTCAGCATCTGTGTCCCTTCCCGTCCCATAGCCAAAACAGGAAGTGAGGAGGAAATCCCCGGAAATTAAGGGAATCTCTTAGGCACCTCCAGATTACCAGAACTAGTGACCCCATTGGAAGATATCCCCTCTAATACTTTTCTGGGGACAACCCATAATTTGGGATTTTCTTTTACTTTCAATGAGAACGGTAAGCAGGAAAAATAGGGAGGATGAATCTCCCTAAAGGGGGCAAAGACAGCAATAAAAACTGACTAGTGTTTTAATCCCTCTCCACTATCCAAAACTATAATAAAAGTTTTGCCTTTAGTTATACAGTAATCCTAATTAAATATAAATCCTCACAGTCACATAAATGCGGTCTAAGGTTTTAGTTGAACTTGCTGAGCTCCAGTGTGCTAGTATGTGTAAACAATACCAGTAGAGTCACCAGTCTTTGACAGAACAGGATGGATTGGCAGAGCATCGTGGGCCCAATGCCTGCACCACTCTTATAAACTGAGAAAGCAGAGCAAATCCTGCTCCGAATTAACAAAGATCACTGATGTAATCCTCTGTTAACTAAGCAAGGAACAGGTCTATCAGTTTTGTTAATGTCGCACACACACACACACACACCACTCGCATTAGTATCCAGTGCCATTAAATTGGTGTAGGAAGCTTTAAGTGCTTTGCATTTAGTGTCACTGGACCAAGCCAGGAGGGGATCACATGCTACTAGCTACTGATGACACCAGGAGAGGTCTGTCCATTTCCAACGTATCCTAGATGACATCAAAAGAGTGAGCCAATACCAGACATTTGCTTACTTGAAGCTTTATCTCCATGGAGAGAGATATCTCCTTGGCCAGTGTCCCCTCTACTCAGAATATCAAGGTTTGATCAGTGGGACTGTGGCTCCCTGCTCATTGTGACACAGAAATAATAGACTTGAGCTTGGAGGTTTCATCATCTAAAAGGTTCACTTGTTTTGTCCAGAGCTTCAGGAGACAACAATGAGCCCATTATTCCCAGTCAGTGGGTGCCTTAACTGTAGTGATGCACCGAAATTTCAGGTGCCAAAACAGAGAAAAAGGTGCTGATAATGGCTTTGAAATTGCCCACCATTTTACAGAGATATTACCGTTCTTATGATGTGTTTTTTCATAGGTCAGGTGACTCCAAAACCAGATCAAAACCGTAACATGGGTGGTGTTATTGATGTGTTCCTGCTGCATTTTCAATGCATTTCAACAGGGGGGTGCGTTTTTGGTGCAGTTTTTTTAACTGACCAAAAATGCAACAAACAGGATTTTTAACACCACAACGGAAGCTCAACGAACCAGTGTGAATACATACATAGAATTTAAAGAGAAACATTTTTCTTGAGCTTTTCTTGCGCTAAAAAAGGTGCCAATAATAGCCGACAATAAATTCAGATTCAATTAAAAAGCTGAATACAATTATATATATATATATATATATATTTTAAAAACTGTCATTTTTGGTTTTCGGCCAAGTGCATCCTGCATTTTTGGTACCAAAATTTCCATTTAGTGCACCTCTACTTAACTGGCTTGTGGTCCAACCATTATTTCCTTGAAAAAGAGTTTCTAGAAGACTTAGTTTTAATCCTAAAGCTGGCCATACATGGATCAAAACTTAGCTGGGTCCAGCAGGGACTTTATAAATTTTGCAAAGAGATGCAAAGAGATGCACCTACCTGCCTGCTCTGTCTTCTCCAGCTTGTACGCTGAGCTGTGCATGTGCAGCTCAGCTTACAGCCCCAGCCCCGACTGTGTGCCAGGATCACCAATTCCTGCGCATGAGCAGGAGCGACGTTATCCCTTACCGATCAATGAAGATGGCCAAAGACTGGCACATAGAAGAAGATGTCTGCGAGGGATGGGACTGTTGGAGTGAAGGGAAGTAATTCCTGCACATACTGCAGACGTCTATTATGCATGGTTTCTGAATGGCTTGCCCTGGCAGAGGATTAGCTTTATTGATCGATGAAATGACCTCTTTTAAAGCTTATTTATTGCATGGTAACAATATGTAAATAAATGAATGTCAATAGCCTGGCTGCAGATCTTTTAAAATATACTGTGTATTTTTATACTGTGCTGCAATTGGAGAATTTCCAAACATAACATTTTTATATACTTTACATATTTCCTAGATAGATATTCATTCCAAAAAAAAAAAAAAAAAAGAATTGGATGGTATCTTTGAATCCCTTGCAACAAGGTTCTTATTCTGAAATCCCAGAAGTATGCAGAATGATTTGACTTACCGGTTTCTTTGGCAGGTTGTAGGGTGCAGGTCCTAGTGCAAGATCGAAAAGTTTGTCTGAATAAGGTATGGACTTTTCAACATTTTCACGGAACTTTGGATCCCAGTGAGCATAGAGCAAGGTGCCCCCGACTCCACCTCCAGCAAACAGTAGCCCTGCGCCAACAATCTTCCCAGCTGAGGGTCTGTACATAACAGATTGAGGATATGAGCAGGCAACATTCCACTGCAAATTATTTATTTGTTTATATATTATTGGTCATTTAAAAAGGTAATCTCACATATACTACATCTCTGAGCTTGTACCCGCAGACTTATAGCTATAGGTCCTAGTAGTTTCTCCTTGCATTGGCATCAGCAAGTGCAGTGTAACAAGGTTGTCTTAGCGGTTAGGGCTGTATTTACAGTGTAGGTTTTTCTTATTAATGAACCTCCCTTATTTTCTACCTTTACTGTTCACAGTGGTCTGTTGAATAAGTGCAAAGAAAAAAAACACTTGATCCTGCCAGAAATCTTGTGCTCCCTGCATCTGCTGACTTATCAGTTAGCATTGTTCCCAGGTCACTCTGTGGACTACAGAACCACATAAGTCAGTACTGTAACCCTAAGACAGAAAGTGCGTTACTTGCAGGACCACCAAGTCAAAATAAGGAAGGGGGTACAGAAAAAGGAAAAAAAAAAAAAAAAGAAGAAAAGAAAAACAAATGGAGTCACCACATATAGGAGGATTCGTTTTTTTACATTTTTGTTCTTAGATTTAGATCAGCTTTAAAGAGGTTACAAACTTAAAAGAAAATGTTTTTTCAAGGTAAAGGCTTAAAAAGGACCACCTTGAAAACAAAGCCCTCCAGCGGCCCACTGTCACCGCTGCAGAGGCTTCCGTCTTCACCCAGTCTTCCTTCCGGGTTCCCGAGCTTCGGCTGCTTGAATGGTCGAGCTGCGATGACGTCACTTACACGGCACAGAACTCTTAAGGAACAGCAAAGGTATGCCGTTCCTTCAGAGCACATGCGCTGGTGACTTCTTTGACTGCTGCTCGCTGGAATATCTCCTAAATGGTGCACATTTAGGAGATATTCATTTTACCTACAGGTAAGCTTATAAAAGAAAAAAAAAAATTATATAAAAAAAAAAAAAAAATCGAATTTAGGTTACTACCACTTTAAAAAAGGATAAGCACTGCTGAACCTTCTCTACAGGGAAAACCTTTTTAGAATTGACTGGCCTAATTGAAATCACTTATGTCCCCCAATCTGAGGCCTGTCCCTGGCCTTTGTACTGGGCTGGATCCTACCCAACGAAAAAAATATGCTTATAATAAGAAAAGTATGGAGGATGCCATTGCCGGCCTCCTAAAATTGATAGCCTGGATACATTTGGTTTCAATATTTTACAGACCGAAACAAGCATACTTTAAAAAGAGCCAAATAAATCCTTATCGCTATACCCATTCCAGGTCACCAATTCTGAATGCACTGGCATGGTGGCCATCACATTTCTGATAGTATTTGTTCTAAGCAGACTTCTATTGCACTATGGTTATAAACCTGCAAACTATTACAGAATAGGCTTCTAAAAGCAGAATAATGTGGAGAACAGTGGCGCTCATCTGAGTGCAGTGTATTAAAATGATTAATGATGAATTTATTAAGATAAAAAATTAAAAGAAGAATTAACTCACAGCCTGAAGGAGCAGCACGCATGCTCCGAACGCGCGCCTGCCGGCCCTGTGCCCCACATCCAGTGACGTCACAGCCGACGGGGAGAAGACTGCCAGCTTGACTCGGAGCCTTGGAAACCCCCTGCAGCTAGTGAGACAGCAGCAGCACCCCACACCGCCGGCTGTCTGGATCAGGACTACACAGCGAGACTCCCCCTGTGACTAACCATTTTAACCCTTACCCTGTGAATTCTTATTTTAAATTTTTTATCTTAATAAATTCATCAATAATCATTTTAATATAATGCACTCAGATAAACGCCACTGTTCTCCACATTATATATCTACAGAGCTGCTTCCTCTTCCACAGCTGGCTGCACCTCTATATAGTGCTATATACATCTTTAACCCATAGAACTTGTTTCTTTTTTTTTTTTTTTTTTTTTTGAATTGTTTATTTATATGCAGGACCAGGCCCAAATGGACCAACAGATTACAAAGTATCACGTTGATAATATATAAGTACAGATTAATCAGAGCAAATATACAATATACAATGCGGTTACTTTTTTCAGTAAAACTTACAGACATTACTAGGAATAACATTTTGGATACCGCTAAGTTTATGTACTCTTTTTTTTTTTTTTTTTTTTTTTTTTTTAAATACTCAGTTAGTTTAATGTTGAGTTATTGTCAACGGGCTTGGTCCTTTTTGCTTTAATAAAAGAACTAGGAAGAAGTATATATTAAAAGAATAAGATGGTAGTAAAGAGATGAAGGTAAGAAAGGAAGGAGGATAGGTAAGAGGAGTATGGGGAAGGAGATTGGAGGATTGGGAGGTTGGGAGGGGGTTAAAACCCCCGAGCATGGAGGGTCATGCGATCTTAATTTGTCATATATTTTGACAAATCAGCCTGAAAGATATCAGATGTGTGTTGTGAGTTTACATTTATGAAGCGTCTTCACTCCTTTTTAGGGCCTGTCCCTCTGCTGAGTATATGAACATAGTCCAAAGTTGCCAGGTCTTAGAGAATGTTTCTTCTCTATGTTGTGCCGTCAGAACGAGGTCCTCCATTGCCCTTATCTCCTCTACTTTCTCCAGCCACATATCAATGGTCGGTGGATGGGTAGATTTCCAGCGATCCGGAATACAGGCTTTTGCTGCGTCCAGTAGGTGGCGTATCACGGACTTTTTATAAATTCTGTCGGGGGTGTCTGTGGCGTGGAGCAAAAAGAATGCAGGGTCATTGGTTATAGTCCTGTCAGTAAATTTTTGTATTGTGTCACGTACTACTTCCCAGAAGTGTGCCAGTTTGGGACAAGACCAGAAAATGTGTAAAAGGGTTCCCTGTTCCCTCTGACATCTCCAGCACATATCTGATGTTGTAGGGAAAAGTTTATGCAGTAATGCTGGGGTTCTATACCATCGGGAAAGAATTTTGTAGTTTGTTTCTTGGATCTTTGCGCATATAGATGATTTATGTGTGAATCTAAGAATACGTTGTTTCTTTATGCTGTCAAAGCTACAATCTAAGTCTACTTCCCATTTCAATAGTCCCGGGGGAACAAAGTCTGTGGGGGGGGTATTTACTAGACTGTAAGTCAATGATAACGTGTGTGGTAAAGCTCCCGTCTCTGTAAGGAGAGTCTCCAGGGTCGTAAGAGTTCGATTGTTTTCCGCAGGGGGTGGTGGGATAGTCCAGAGGAAGTGTCGTAGCTGGAGTGTTCGAATAAAATCTAGACGGTATATGCCACTTAGGTCTGAGAGTTCTTTATGCGTTCTCCATCGCCCCTCTACGCTATAGTGGGATGCTAGGTGTAGTCCCGCCTCCCCAAGTTTCCGGAAGATGCCATCTTCTAATCCCGGTCTGAACAAAGGGTTACCTATTACGGGATATAAAGGTGAGTTTGTGGACGTGAGAGTCGTCTGGGAAATTATTTGTGAGCAAATTCGTATTGTATTGCCTATCAGTGGATGGCGTCTAAGGTCTGTAGGTATATTCTGATAACACCAAGGAGTGCCCCCTAGTGGTATAGCGGTGTGGGATTGCTCAATATGAGTCCATAATTTGGTCTCTTGGTGACGGCACCAATCTATTAGTCTTCCTAGATGTACTGCATAATAGTATGTACGTATGTTTGGTAACGCAAGACCCCCATCCTTTTTGGGGAGTACTAGTAGTTTGTTAGAAAGTCTTGGTCTTTTTTTTGCCCAGACAAAGTCTGTAAAGGCTGATTGTACCTGCTTAAAAAAGGTAGAGGGAATGTGTATGGGGAGGGCCTGCATTAAATATAGGATTTTTGGTAGTATGGACATCTTCAAAATGTTACATCTGCCCAACCAGGAGTGAAGACCGGTTTGCCAGTTGGTCAGGAGCGATTTAATTTTTGCTAATAGTGGGGGGAAATTTAGTTCATATACCTGGGATAATGATGAAGGGATCAGTGTACCCAGATATTTTAAGGCCCTATTTGTCCACTTCAGCTTGAAACTGGATTGTAGGTGTAGCAGTTGTGTAGGTGGAATCCCCACCCCCATCGCTTCTGATTTCGCGAAGTTAATTTTTAGGTGAGAAAGGGCGCCATATATAGTGAATTCTTTTAGTAGGTTTGGGAGTGAGATTACCGGGTTTGATAATGAAAACATCAAATCATCCGCATAGGCAGATACCTTATGTTGGGTCTGGTTAGTGAGTATCCCAGTTATGTCTGGGTTATGTCTTACGTGGCACAAGAAGGGCTCTAGTGAGAGGGTAAAGAGTAGTGGTGACAGTGGGCAACCCTGTCGCGTGCCGTTCGTAATTGCGAATGTGTTTGAAGTTACCCCGTTAACCCTGACCTTTGCTGACGGTGTGGTATAAATGGCTGAGATCCAATTCAGCATAGTGCTTCCCAGGCCTATATGTCTTAGAGTGGCAAACATAAATGACCAGTTTACCCGGTCGAATGCCTTCTCGGCATCTGTACTAAGGAAGACCGTCGGTGTGTTAGTTATGATGGCTTTATTGAGTAGGTTCAAGACCTTTGTAGTATTATCCCGGGCTTCCCTAGATGGTACGAAGCCTACTTGGTCAAGATGTATTAAGCTAGGTATCTGCTGTTGTATTCTGGTGGCTAATATCTTAGTGAACAGTTTTAGGTCTGTGTTTAAGAGAGATATTGGGCGGTAACTCCCGCATTGCGTCGGGTCCTTACCTTCTTTGGGGATCACTGCTATTTGGGCCTGTAGTGTATCGTGGTGTAGCGTCTTGCCCCTGCCTAAGTCATTGAAGAGTTTAAGCATGTGTTGTCCTAATGACGGGAGTAGAGTCTTGTAGTATTGAATAGTCAGACCATCTGGTCCTGGGGATTTTCCTTTTTTAGCATTTTTTATCGCCAGTTGTATTTCTGGTAACGTTATAGGTTCGTCCAGAAGGTCTCGTGTCGGGGACGGTAGGGTATTCATATGGGACTTCTTTATATAGTCCATTATGTGTTCCTTAGAGGTTGTCGTCGTTTGTAGGTTGTATAATGTCTCATAATAATACATAAATTCCTGTGTGATCTGCTGGGGTATAGTCTTCTTCTGTCCCTGGGGGCTGTGTATGTGTGGAATGTATGTCGCCGCTTTCTGTGCTTTCAGTGATTGGGCGAGTAATCTACTGCATTTGTTGCCCGATTCGTAAATTCTCTTACGGGAAATTTGGAGTGCCGCTTTCGCCTTATATTGCAGGAGGTCTGTGATCTGTGTGCGTACTATGTCTAATTCATTTCCTAGCGCTCTGGACGGTGTCAGCTTGTGGTCTGTTTCCAGGCTGCGTAGCTTAGTTAAAAGTGTTGTTAGTTGTGCAGTTCTTTGTTTTTTCAACCGCGCTCCATGCTTTATAAGCACCCCGCGGATCACTGCTTTGTGTGCTTCCCAAATCAAGCCCCCGTCTACTTCGTCTGAGGTGTTAGTCTGGAAATACTGTGTTATTTCTTTAGTCATGTCCGCGACTATCTCTGAATTTTGTAAGAGGCTTTCATTAAGTCTCCACGGGCTTCTTTGTCCCCTAAAGTAGTCGGCTAGAGCGTATTGCATTGAAACTGGAGCGTGGTCTGACCATGTGATAGAACCAATTGCCGAGCCTTTGACCGCGTGTAATTGATTTTGAGGTATTAAGAAAAAATCAATGCGTGAATATGTTTGATGAGGTCGGGAAAAAAAGGAGTAATCCCTCTCACCCGGGTGGAAGAGACGCCAAACATCCACCAGTTGTAGTGCATGGAGCGCGGTATGTATCCTCTTGCGTGTACCTCTGGTAACTGATGAGGACCCTGAAGAAGTGTCCTCTACGGGAAGTAGGGGGGTGTTAAAGTCCCCTCCAATGATGAGTTGGCCCTCTGTGAATTTTTGGAGCGCGTCTAATTGTCTCTGCACGAAAGAGTCCTGTTGGATGTTTGGGGCATAGAAATTGGCGATGGTCACCTTAGCTCCACCTATGGAGCCCTTTAAAAACAGGAACCTCCCCATCTTGTCTGTTTTTGTGTCTGTCAAAGTCCACGGTACCTTAGCTGAAATCTGAATGGACACCCCCCTGGATTTGGCTGCTGAATGGGTAGAATGGTATACTATTGGGTAGTGTCTGTTTTTAAGTATCGGTAGTTTGTCGTCTTTAAAGTGTGTCTCCTGTAGCAACACAATGTCTGCTTTCAGTCGTTTCATGTCATTTAATAACATCCGTCTCTTTTCAGGGACGTTAAGTCCTTTCACATTAAGAGTGATCACATTTAGGGTCTCCATGCTCGTGGGCCAAGGGTGGGGAGGGGGAGAGAAAAAGGATGAGAGGAGTGAAAGGAAATGTAGTTAACAAAGAGAAGTAAGTTAACAAGGTAAAGTTTCTAAGTTATTGGTGTGTCTCGGGCGTAAAGTCTTCACTCGACACCTGCCCACCAAATTATAACTAAGAGTTATAGCAAATCACTGCTTCAACGCCCGCCAGGGGAATCCGGGTCAAAGCGTTTGCCTATGTGGAGGTGAGTCTAGCAAAAGCTATGCGTGGAGGTCCCCGCCGTTTCCCAACCCCCACAGACCTATAGTTGTATATGAACATGTGAACCAGTTTAATAAACTTGTATAAACCAGGTGTAGTAATATAACAAATTTTTAGTATCCTCTGTTTGCGTCTAACATCAACCACAGCAGTGAGATAGGGGTATCATAGTTTTTTTTTCTTTTTTTTTTTCTTTCTCCCCCTCCCCCTCCTCTCTCCTGCCCCCTCCCCCAACTAAACAATCTCGCATCCACTTGTGTAAATCTGTCCAGTCTTCTTGAAACTGAAAGCTCCATCATTCCCCGTCAGTTTAATAATGATAAGACTAACAGTATGGTTGTATGATGCATTACCTTAATAACATGCCTAGGGCCTCAGGCGCCACACTCATGGGATTCTCGTGTTGAAGGGGGGTGGCGACCCATTACTGTTTATCGCTACCGTTTACTCTTCATCACTTCCCCCACAGCACTTATGGTCTCGTGCTATTGTGTTACAGTAAGGAAGAGTAAGGTGAAGCAATGCAATCCTTTCGTCCCCCCTCCCTTCCGCTACTTTAACATATCTCAGTTATCTGCCCATTAGCCTTCAGTCACTTCGCTAGGCTCCAACATTCCCTATCCCCCTCTCTACCTCGCACAGTCATCCTATGTTCTTTACAGAACTCTAAAGAGGGCCCCTGTACATCCCCGGTAATGAGATAGGTATATGGCACTCACGGGCCCAGCTATAGTCTCGGATGAATGTTCTACGCTGTACTGTGGTCCAGTCGTTGGTTCGATCTTCAGCTCTCCCTCTCGTTTCCGCTGAAAGTCTCCTGGAGAGGGAGATCGTGGTGTGTAATATAATGGGGGGTAAAACTTCCCTTACCTCTCTGGCGGGTGTAGTGCTGAGTGGGCGGAGTAGGAAGGAGACCACCGGGGGAAGGAAAAAACATATGATCCCCGTCAGTTACAACCTCTCGGTCTGTTCTCCACTACCCATCAGTAGCGTTAGTTCCAGAGCATGATAAGTTGGTGGCAGGATCCGGTGTCTTGCTGGAAGGCTGAAGGCGTGAAACTACACTCACGCTGCTGGGATATTACAGAAAAGTGGGAGGGGTGGGAACGTCTCAGATGTCTTGGCATGGATGGGGTACACAGAGCATTTCATTTAGAGTGGACGCAAGTAAAGTGCGAGTGTTCGCCAGTAGAAGGAGAGGGAGTCAAAAACAAAAAACTTAAAAAACTCAAATCAGCAAACAAAGGAACCAAAAAAAAAAAAAAAAAAAAAAAAAAAGGTAACATCCTAGGATCCAATTTTGTTGTTAAGACTCACGGGCATTATTTCCGGGCCTGATGCGGGAGCGACCCCTAGATCGTTGGGACCGTGGAGGAGGATGAGATCTGCCCACCGCTGGGCCAGTGCGTCCTGTAGGTCGAGGGATCTTTTGTAGCCAGTTGGGCACCGGGATTGGTTCCGCCTCCATGAAGGTGAATAGAGCAGGTAGGTCTGCTGGAGTGCGCAGTGTAAAGGAGGCTCGCTCCGTCCGGAAGGTGACTGCTAGCGGGTACCCCCACCGGTAGGTGCATCCACTCCTTCTCGCCACTTCCAGCACTGGCTTCAACATAGCGCGACGTTGTAACGTGGCTCTGGAGAGGTCTGGGAGTATTTGAATATGGGCACCATCAAATTCTATATCTCCCTGGTCCCAGGCATTCCGCAGGAGCATTTCCTTTTGTGCGTATCTGTGTAACCTGCACAAAACATCCCGGGGTCTCGCGGGATCTATCGATCTGGGACCCAGGGTGCGGTGTATCCTATCGATCTCCAAGTTAGGGGGTGGATCTGTCATGAGCGTCCGAAAGATTGCTGTCGCCGTTTCAGCCAAATCTTCAGGACCCGTAGCCTCCGGGATCCCCCGCAACCGTAAGTTGTTTCGGCGGCTACGGTCCTCCATTTCCTCCAAATGTAATTGCATCTCTTGGGCTTCTAATGCATGGGCTTGTTGTGTTTGTTCCAGTACTCGCATCTTTTCTTCTAATACATCAATTTTGCTCTCTCCGGATGTGACACGAGTCTCTACGCTGTGTAGATCTGCTTTTATCTCTTGAATGTCTCTACTGTGTGTCTCCTCTATTTTCAGAATAAGGGCCTCTATGTCTGCCCTTGTAGGGAGGGCCCTGAGCATGCTGCGGAGATCGTCTTCTATGGGGGCCTGGGTCAATGAAGTACTCTCCATGCTTGAGCAGAATATTGCCGGCGTCCCCGTGAGGGACACAGGGGTCTGTGTGTGTATGGGAGGGAGGTTCTGTGGTCCCACAGAGGTAGCAGCCATAGAGGTTCCACGTGGTGCGGCAGCTTTGGCGCCTGGAGACAGAGCCGTTTTACCGGTAAAAAAGTGCGGTATCCCTGTTTGTATTGTCCGGTGGTTCGATCCCCGTGTAGATGATCGTGTCCTGTATCGTTTTGCGCTGTTCATGCCTCGGTCACATGGGTTAAAGACTGTTTTTCGGTCCGTGCGGGTAGGATCGGGCAGGGAGCTCCAGCTATGCACGTCTTCACTCGGCCATTGCTAAGCCACGCCCCCCATAGAACTTGTTTCTAACCCATTCAAGCCTGAACCGAACTTTTAGTTTTAGTTTTGTTTCCCACCCATCCGTCTCTCTCTAAGCGGCACTATACTCCTCCCCTCTCTTCCTTTTAAAAGCAGAACTAGACCCTCATTATCCTTTACAGCCAAGGAAGCTGCCATTTTAGCCTGCAGTTGCTATGGTGCTGCATGTGATCAGTTATGACAACAGCTATTTGATGGCTTGACAATTCAGTTAAGAGCACAAGCAGCTGTCACAGTAATTCAAGGCATGCCTTGAATGTAACCGATTTGAGAAACCATTAAAATTGATGGGTTTAGTTCCACCTTGAATTAAAAGTGGAACTTTACCCATAATAACTTAAGCAAGAAAGTAGCATTCTACCAAAATTAATGTATGCTGTGAATGGTCTGCAGCAGTGCTCAATTTTGCTGAAGCTCAGAGACCCCCCCCGAGTAAATTAGACTTTCAGCAGTAATTTAGACTTTCAGCAGATTGGCCTCTACATTCTTGGCTCAGTGCTGAAAAATGGAGAGCACCTGATCATGTGCAGATCAGGGCGAGACAGTGACTGGATTTTAAACAGTATAGACACTTATTTTTAACATTATAGCTGCAAAAAGGGGCCAGCCTGAAGTGATCTAGGGTGAGCTTTTTAGGCTGGGCTTCTCCTCTGGGTCACAGAAGTGCAATTTGTTTTGCACGCCTGTGACCTGTTTTCAGAGGAGAGCGGTCTGAAGTTCGTTCTCCGCTGATGTCATTGCCATCAGTCCAGGCAGCGCGTTATCCCCACTCAAAGTCTAAACATTTTTTACCTTCATGCAATTCTTGTATGTAGGTAAAAAATGTTTAGACATTAGTATCCCCCTTTTACTTACCTGAGCAGTCATTTGAACCAGCGCTGTGCACGTCTGCAGCTCTTCACTTCCGGGTCTGGCTGGCTTTGCTGGGGCTCCAGGAGACTTTGGTTCCCAGTGCTGTCAAATCAAAGCCAGTGATGAGGGGGCAAGGCCAAGTCCCGCTTTCTGTGTCAATGGACACAGCAGCAGGGCTTGGGAGTAAGCACGCACAAGTGCCCCCATGGGAAGCAGCTTCCTGTGGGGACACTGGACAGAGAGGAGGGGCCAGGAGTATAGGCGGGGGGACCGGGAAGAGGAAGTTCGCAGGCGCTCTGTGCAATTCCACAGAGCAGGTAAGTATAGACTTTTTTTTTTTATTTACCTTTACAATCACTTTAATGCAGGGAATGTATTAGGGTAAAAAGCATTTGGACTTTCGAACCACTTTAATGAGTGCATGGGATTAAGTCATCCAAGGACAACCAATCAAGAAGGCCTGAAGTGGCCAAGGTTGGAAGAAGACAGCGGCAATGCGGGGTGCTCACAGACAAGAACAGTGGTTTTTACTTCCGCTTTAAAAAGCCAGTATGTAGATAAAGTTAAGCCGGCAGCTCGATCTTCCGCAATGAATACATTTATTAATCAAGGCTAGGACTAAGGGCTCTTTCACAAGGGGGGGGATCAGTGATGATCCGCCCCGTGAACACCCGCTTGCTTAGCGCCGCTCTCCCCTATGGGGGATTGGATGATGACGGACCGTAGAGTCCGTCGTCACCCGATCCGATAACGGATGGAAAAGTAGGGTTTTCCTCCGTTACACTTTTCGGATCGGAGCGGATCGGATGTCAGCGGACATGTCACCGCTGACATCCGACGCTCCATAGGGATACATGTATGTCCGTTTTTCATCCAAAAACGGAAGGATGAAAAACGGACATACGGATTGTCCATGTGAAAGAGCCCTAAGGCTACACGCCAAAACGCGCAAGCCCTGTATTATTTTGTACCACATCTGGATTAATAAACTTGTTCATTGTGGGAGATTGAGCTTCCGACTTTCCTTTATCTACATGTTTACTTGAGTGCTAGGATGACAATACAAGCCAGTGCACTGAATGCTCACCACCACAGGGAATTACTACAGGTGTTTGCTACTATATTTAACAAAGCCAGTAGGTGATTAACTCAAAAGATTCTGGATCAAATTATTTATTTTAATTTTCAAAAAGACAGCATAACAGTAACAGCCTAGCCGGGCTTAAGGCTCATATGACCAAAACCGCCAAAAACAAACAAACAAAAAAAACCCCAAACATCCAATTAGGGACAAGTCATTCACTTGTGTGTGTTCATTGCATTTTAAGCATTTGAGATTTAATAGGTTTTCTTTAAAACGTATAAAGAGACAGGACGTTCAAGTGAACAGGATCTAACAGCTCCACCTGCTGGCTGGTCATAGATAGCCGAGCATGGTTTACACACAAGATTTCATAAATTATCCAACAAAAGCGTACCCAAAAAAAATACATATATAAAAAATTTTTTTAAAGTTTTTTTTCCCATAATATACAAAAAACGCTATTTGTTCCTATTAAATGAATTAGTACATATCCCTAACTCTTTAGTAAAAAAAAAAAAAAAAATGTATGTATGTATGTATATATGTATATATATATATATATATATATATATATATATATATATATATATATATATATATATATATATATATATATATATATATATACATATACATATATACACACACATACACACACACATATACATACACAGAAAAAAATACCCTTTAAGTTTTGGCATGTCTTGCAGAATAATAGGTCTGCTATGTGTTATAGCTGTAGGTCACAGATATAATGTAAAATCTATGCAGCAGGATAGTTTAGCTTTGACCTTTCTGGAAATTGCATTATGTAATGTGAAAAGGTGGAAACATCTGACCTGACAAGACCTTATTAGAGAGTGACAAGACTTCCTATTCTGGAGCTCAGATCCTAAACCTGTGCATACCTCTCAAATATGGGCCCTTAGGCTTTACAAGTGGAAAAGCCTAAGGGCCCATATTGTCTGACAATCTATTTGTTAACTTTCGAGAGCCGATCACGACAGTTAATGCAAAAATAACCAAAAAGGAGAAGGAGGAAAATTAGAGTAATTAGTATGGTATTTAAATGAAAAAAAAAAAAAATCAAGTGACCAAGACCACGCATGCTCGGAAGTGAAAGAATACACTATATCACTTCCGAAGTTGTATTCTAACTTGCGAGAATTTTCAAAACTTTAGTAACCTCTTCTAGCACACAAAAAAAAAAAAAAAAAAAAAACTTGCAGATCATTTGTCCGACTGTGGCAACACAATAGATCAAAATGCAGCTGTTTCCTGATAAACTGGCTGAATTGTCCAGCTTTAATTCCACTTGTAAAGCCTTGTACACACGATCAGATTTTTGGACGACCGTTCATCCGTTTTTTGTTGCATGCTAGTCTCATTTCAAAAGTGAATAGGTTACTCACCATACGAAAATTTTCGTACAACAGAATACAACTTCAGAAGTGGAGTAATGCGTTCAATTGTTTTGTATGTATTCTTTTGTTTCCGAGCATGCGTAGTCTTGCTCTTATGATTTTTCTTTATACGAAAAATGGTACTAATTAAAACGAAAAACGATGTTGAGTTCATGTATGACAAAAATGTTATAGTCTGTACATTCAGCTTTTGTCGGACGAAAAACCGGAATCAGCTGTCAAAAGCACCGTACTAACGATCTGAAAATCGGCAGATCGTCGGACGACATTTTACTTCCGATTTTCGCATCGTATGTACGGGGCTTAAGGCAGGTAGTCTGACTAGTTAGTGTTTGTGCTTATTACAAGATATAGAATACAAGAAGTGAGAGAAGCAGCTTAAACCCCCACCTGTGGGATCAGAACATGAATGGAATAAGTCTTACCCAGGGGCTTCAGTAGCGTATGCTCTGGCAACACGCAGGGGGTGGAGTGATGTCTTAATACGCAGGCACTCCTATAAAACAGAATTACAGAAAATTACATGTAAACATTAACTGAATGACATTTCCTTTGCTAAAGCATTGTGGATCATGAAAATACCATGTTTTTTTGATTGTTTTTTTTCTCAAATAAAACACTATTTACACCTTTCTGACAGTGTTGTCACCCCAAAAAGCAGAGTTAGACTTACTGGACAACACTAGAGAGATAGGCTCCACCTCCGGAGGCAGGAAACACAAAATTCAAATCCATAAAGGGCGGCTTCCGTCCTTCTTCCCCAGTCTATATCTGAGAATTTCCCCGGAACGGCTTCTGAAACAACAACATTCGTCCAAAGTTATAACAGCATATAGGGAGGGAATCCCTGCTGTCCTGGACAACTCCTAGAAACAGAGTTACCGGTAAGTCTAACTCTGGTTTTCTCTAGTCGTCTGTCCAGGACAGCACTAGCGAGAACTTACCAGATTAGGGGGGGGGCGACTACCGCTTGGAGTACTTTTCTACCAAACGCTTGGTCTTGCGCTGAGTTATGGTCCAATCTTTAATGCTTAATGAAAGTTGAGTGGCTTGACCATGTTGCTGCTCAACAAATTTGCTCTGGTGTCGCTTCCAGCTCGCTCCACCCAAGAAGTCGATAGAGCCCGTGTGGAGCGAGCCATGGGGGGAAAAAAAGCACATTCCTTCTTTAAAATCTTGTAAGCTTCCACAAACGCTTGTTTAATCCACCTTGCGATTGTGACTGTCTAAGCTTGGAACCCCAATTTTTTTTCCCCCGAATGCAAAATAAATAGAGCATTGGATTTTCGAATGCTTTCCGACAATTCCAGATACCGTAAGACACAGGCTCTCACGTCCAGTTGGTGGAATTCTGGTTTCTTTTGGATTGGTTGGGGACCCACAAAAAGAAGGCAAAACAATTTCCTGAGTCCTGTGGAATTTTGACACCACTTTAGGCAAAAACCCTGGGTCTCTATGCAATACGAGTCTGTCTTCAAAAATTTGCAGGAAAGGCTCCTTAATAGAAAGTGCATGCAGCTCGCTAATGCATCTGGCTGTGGATACGGCCACTAAAAAGAGAGTTTTGAGCGTGACCCATTTTAAAGGGCAGCTCTTCCTTTTGCAACAATTTTATTCAACCTTGCAATACTGTCGATAGGTCCCATTTTGGCAGAATTTTGAACGGAATGGGTCTAATCCTGGCTAACCCCTTAAAGAACCTGCTAACTAGCAGGGCTAATGCCAGGGGTTGCTCCAAAAAAAAAAAAAAAAAAAAAAACAGACAAGGCCGATACCTGCACTTTTAATGTACTAATGGCCAGTCCTTGGTCTGCACAGTCTTGTAAAAACTCCTAGATGGCTGGAATACTTGCAGACACCTTCTTGGTATCTAACCATGAACAGAAAACTTTCCAAAATTCAACATAAATTGCTTGGGTTACCTTCTTTCTACTGGAAAGAAGTGTTTACCACCCTGTCCGAGTGCCCCTTAGACTTCAGGAGGCTTTCCTCAGACACCAAGCTGACAATTTCAGGGTCTGTATTTTTGATAATAGAACTGGGCTCCGAGACGGCAGATCCTTCCTCTCGGGCAGCATGAGGGGAGGCTCCTCTGCCAGGCGTAACATCGTGGAAAACCAAGGCCTCTTCGGGCAATACGGGACCACTAGGATCATTGTGGTGCGCTCTTGAACAAACTTAGTCAGGACCAGGCGAATATGTTTGAACAGAGGGAAGGCGTAGCATAGGTGAAACGCCCCCACTTCTGGCCCAATGCGTCTAACCCCTTGGCCCCTACTTCTCTTTCCAGCGAGAAGTACACTGGAACCTTGGCATTTGATTTGTTGGCGAACAAATCCACCTCTGGAAGGCCCCATTTCTCTACCATTAGCTGGAAGATTTCCCTGTTTAGTGACCATTCTGACTCGTACACTTGGTGTCGGCTCTGAAAGTCAGCCAGATGATTGTCCACTCCCTTTAGATGGACTGCGGATATTGACTTCAGGTTCCTCTCGGCCCAAGAAAAAGATGGCACTCGCTAGTCTGATTAAGAATGGACACCTTGTTCCCCCTTGTTTGTTTAAATAAGAGACTGCTACCACACAGTCCGAGAGGACTTGTACATGGTGACTTTTCAGCTCTCTGGCGAATGCCCTTAGCGCTTCCCAGATTGCTTACAACTCCCTCCAGTTGGCTGATCTTTGGGACTGCGTTTACTCCCAGCGCCCTTGGGCTACTCTTGACCCCCAGTGGGCCCTCCAGCCCCAGGCTCTGGCGTCCGTGGTGATGCGGACGGACACCGGAAGAGACCATAATAGACCCTGCACAAGGTTCTCTTCGTCCCTCCACCACCACAGAGACCGCTTGGTCTTTGGAGATAGGCGGAAGGTTGTGTCCAGCGATTCCTGCGCTCCGTCTCAGCTGTTCAGGATATTAGCCTGGAGACACCTGAAATGGGCCCTTGCCCATGGTACTGCAGGGATTGTTGCTGCCAGGAGACCCAGACCCGACATGGCTGATCGGATGGAAACTGCCAGATTGTTCTGAAAAAAGACTGCCGTCGCCTTCACCTTTTCTACTTTCTTCTCTGTGAGATAGATCTTCTGCGTCACTGAGTTCACCAAGAACCCCCAAGTACTGTAAGGCCTGTGTCGGGGTTAGGTTTGACTTCGAGGGAGAGCCTGTATCTGGGTGAACTTGTCCCTTGGCTCGGAATATCTTTGGATGATGCTGTCTCACTTAGCTCATCCAAAAGGATCCGATTCCTCCCCCCTGATTCGTCACCCTCCTCTGGGGCTGAAGCTGGGGGAACTGCAACTGGTTGTTTTTGGGGTTTCAAGGTTCGACAGCATCAACTTTATAGCCTTCATTTCTTTCTTAATGCCAGAAATCAATTCTTTGCATGCCCCCGTTGCCTCCTTGTAAACCAAATTATCAATACAGGGTTTACAAAGGGGCTTGTTCCACCCATCTTTAAATTTGTTCGTACATGACCGACACCCCTTCTTCCTCTCTGACCTCTCCGGTTCTTTGGGCTAAGCCTGAGACAAGAGGAGGAGAGAAGGGAGGCAAAGGGAAAGAAAAAAAACAAAGACAAGCTGCTGACAGAAACCTTAGCCAACAAGTGGGTGTATACCTTTACCCAACACCCTGCACCCTCACCAGCCACTGACGGGACTCACATGACTCTTTAGCCTGGATCCCGTCCATTGTCCCCGTCCCCCCCTTAGCCCTGTAGACCAAAGGCACCCCAGTGTTCGCCTACCTGAGCTGGGCCGGCACCACTGCCACCTGGTTCAGCTAGATCCATGCTGTCCCCCTGGAGCATCGTGCTGCTGCTGTAGATCAGTACCATCCACTTTGTGGCTGGCGTTTTTTAAATAGACCGCCATGGATCCGGCGCCCACGCTCGCCATGTGACCCGGAAGTGGTGTGCCTGAAGTCTCCGGCCTCCTCCTGTGTTCTACAGGCGGGAATTCGAGGGCTATGCCCGCCCCCTGCTCGACTCACGCCGGGATACCATAGTATCTGGCCAGCAGACCATCATGAGCCATGTGCGGGGAACACCAGCCCTCACCGAGCTATCCTGGAGGACGCTCGTATCAGCTCTCCGCAGCCTGACCAGGGGGACTCAGACACCTGTCATCCCTGTTCAGGTATTTGCAGACCTCCTTACCCCTCTCCATTAGGCAGCCCTACCTAGGCTCAGGGGAAGGAGAGCTCCCATCCAGCCTCCTCTTCCAGTGGAGGAAACACAAAGACTGGGGAAGAGGGATGGAAGCCGCCCTTTATGGATTTGAATTTTGTGTTTCCTGCCTCCAGAGGTGGAGCCTATCTCTCTCTAGTGCTTTCCTGGACAGACGACTAGAAAAACAGGAAATGCCAGGACAAGGACCTTTGTGGCAGGCGTACAAAGTATATGTTTTTGTTTTTTTGTTTTTTTTTAATTGAAGTGTAAACCAAATTTTTTTTTTTAGCTTTGACTGGACTGGAAAATGAATAGAACAGGTATGCCACCACCATTCCCTCCACACTCCTCTTCTGCATATATCACCCACCACCATTCCCTCCACACTCCAGTCCTGCATATCCTACCCCATCATACCCTCCTCACTGCTCTCCTGTATATCTTACCCACCAAAACAATTCCTCTGTGTTATCTGAATATACCCAACCTCGCTGATACAGGCACACATTTTCTAGTACAACCTAAAAATCGTGAAAACTATTTCTTAAATGTAATTAACCACTTCAGCCCCGGAAGGATTTGCCCCCTTCCTGACCAGAGCACATTTTGTGATTCGGCACTGCGTCGCTTTAACTGACAATTGCGCGGTCGTGCGACGTTGCACCCAAACAAAATTGACGTCCTTTTTTACCCACAAGTAGATCTTTCTTTTGGTGGTATTTGATCACCTCTGCAGTTTTGATTTTTTGCGCTACAAACAAAAAAAAAAAAAAAAAAGTGACAATTTTGAAAAAAAAAAAAAAAAAAAAGCAATATTTTTTACTTAAGGTATTTGCTATAATACTCTACTTACTTGCTATAATAAATATCCCCAAAAAATATATTAAAAAAAACTTTTTTTTCCCTCAGTTTAGGCCGATACATATTCTTCTACATATTTTTTTTTGGGGGGGGGGGGCGCAATAAGCGTTTATTGATTTGTAGATGCTATAACTTTTGCACAAACCAAATGGGGGATAGTTTTATGGCATTTTTATTAATAATTTTATTTTTTTACTAGTAATGGCGGCGATTAGCGATTTTTATCATGACTGCGACATTATGGAGGACGGATCGGACACTTTTGGCGCTATTTTGGGACCATTTACATTTATACAGCGATCAGTGCAATTAAAAATTCACTCATTACTGTGTAAATGTGACTGGCAGTGAAGGGGTACTGTAGGAGTTAAGTGTGTCCTAGGGAGTGATTCTAACTGTGGGGGGGGGGGGGCTACGTGTGACATGACACGGATCACAGCTCCCGATTACAGGGAGCTGTGATCAGTGTCACTAGGCAGAATGGGGAAATGCTTGTTTACATTAGCATTTCCCCGTTCTTCCTCTCCGTGAGACAATCGCGGGTATCCCCGCGGACATCGAATCCGTGATCGGACTCACGGAGCTCGCGGCGGGCGCACGCACCTGCTATCTGGACCTCGCGAGATCACGTACAATAACGTGATCTCGTGCAGCGGAGCCAACCTGCGGCGGCTGGTCCGCAAGCGGTTAAAGAGGAGGTCCAGCCTTCCAAAAAATTAAAAGCAGCTACAAAATACTGTAGCTGCTGACTTTTAATATATGGACACTTACCTGTCCAGGGATCCCACATTGTCAGCACCTAAGCAGATTTTCCAATTGGCTCTCGGGTGCTGCCGCCGCCGCTATACCTGATAAGGGAAAGCGGCAGTGAAGTCTTTTGGCTTGACAGCCGGCTTCTTTCTGCGCATGCGTGAAGCACGCTGCGCTTTCTAACTGGCCCGACGACAGAGGAGGGGGGGGGGGGCGAATTTCCTGCAGTGGGGTCTGTGTGAGGTCTCCTGGAACTGGGGATGGGTACCTGTCAAAAACAGGTACCTGCTCCCCCCCCATAAAAGGTGCCAAATGTGGCACTGGAGGGGGAGAGGAAGCAAACAAGCGGAGCTTTCCCTTTTGGGTGGAGCTCCGCTTTAAGATGTAAACTCGCATCTCTGACTTTTACCTATAAGCAAGCCTATAATAAGGCTTACCTATGGGTACTGTTAATCTCTCCGAAATGTGCACCGTTTAGGACATATGTACTGTACATGCAGCCGATGACATCACTGGCGCACGCGCTCTGAAGGAACGGTCACCCAGGCCGGTTCTTCAGAGTCCTGTGCCGTAAATGGCAGCTCCCGCGTGCATGCACAGGAGTGACGTCATCGCGGCTCCAGCCGAAGCCTGCGAACCCAGAAGGAAGACCGGGTGAAGTTGGGAGCGTCTGCAGCAGTGACAATGCTGCACTGGAAGGCTTCATTTCAGGCAAGTTTAACATAATGTGCTAGTATGCAATGCATACTAGCACATTATGACATTACCTTTCAGGGGGAAAAAAATAAAAAAACACCCAGCGGTTTACTACCACTTTAACCCCTTGCCGACCGGCTCACACTGATATACGCCGGCAAAAGGACACATACAAGGCATATTAACGTACCTGCACGTTGCCTTTTAAGACGCGGCATTGTGAGTGCACGCGCCGCGAGCACGGACCCGCGATCGTCTCACGGAGAGGAAGAACGGGGAAATGCTGATGTAAACAAGCATTTCACCGTTCTGCCTAGTGACAGGACACTGATCACCGCTCCCTGTGATCGGGAGCGGTGATCAGTGTCGTGTCACATATAGCCCCTCCCCCCCACAGTTAGAAAACATCCCTAGGACACACTTAGCCCCTACAGCGCCCCCTACTGGTTAACCCCTTCACTGCCAGTCACATTTACACAGTAATCAGTGCATTTTTAATTGCACTGATCGCTGTATAAATGTAAATGGTCCCAAAATAGCGCCAAAAGTGTCCGATTTGTCCGCCATAATGTCACAGTGAAAATAAAAATCGCTGATCGCCGCCATTTCTAGTAAAAATAAATAAAAATGCCATAAAACTATCCCCTATTTTGTAGATGCTATAACTTTTGCGCAAACCAATCAATAAACGCTTATTGCGATTTTTTTTTACCAAAAATATGGAGAAAAATATGTTTCAGCCTAAACGGAGGAAAAAAAAAATGTTTATTTACATATTTTTTGGGGATATTTATTATAGCAAAAAGTAAAAAATATTGCGTTTAGTTTCAAAATTGACGCTCTTTTTTTGTTTATAGCGCAAAAAATAAAAACCGCAGAGATGATCAAATACCACCAAAAGAAAGCTCTATTTGTGGGGAAAAAAGGACATCAACTTTTTTTGGGAGCCACGTCGCACGAACGCGCAATTGTCAGTTAAAGCGACACAGTGCCGAATCGCAAAAAACGCTCTGGTCTTTGGCCAGCCAAATGGTCCGTGGCTGTGTTAGTGGGTAATAAATTAACAAAGACTATAGAGCTTAGGTTTACATATACTTCAGATTTATTGCTGTGAATCTCAAGAAAACAGAGCCAAAGATTTATTTTACAAGGTTTTCTACCTTTGAGTTCATGAATTTCCTCTTAAAACATAGCGTGGGTTTAAACTGTATGCAAAGCCCAATCTACTGTTTTTAGTTTTTTATTTTTCTATTTATTTATTTTTATACGTTCCCTCCCGCGACTTGTAAAAGCAATCCAGCGTCTAGTAAGTCGCTTTGTTTTTACAAGAGAGCTTACTGTCGGCTCTAAACCCTGCTGCTTGCTCACAGCAGGGCTAAATGTAAAAAAGAAACAACTTGCCCGGCACCCAGAACTGAATGTCCCTGTCGTAGGAATTGAACATCCTTTTAACGAATAGGCTGCCTTGAAGAACTTCACGTTTGGAACGCCCATACTTAGGGTGGAATATGTAACATGTTCCAGCTCCTGCATCCTCTTCCCCGATGCCCCCCTCTCCCTGTGACAGCGGGCAGGGGATCCTCTCCTGGCACCCACTATTACAATTTAAAACAAATGTGGCTGTGCAGGGCTCTAACAACCCGGCTGTCTCATTCACTCGCTGAGTTCTGTGCATTAACTGCAAGTACCATCTGCCACCACGGCCAATGGCTTGTTATTTCCAATGAACTATGGGGGCGCTGGTGAGCGCTCTTGAAGTTCATCAATTCTTCCTGCCTTTAGTAACTGTCTGCCTAAATGGAAAGTAAGTGCAGACAGCCGACTGGGTGTCTGCAGGAGCCTGGCATTGCACCCACGATCTGCTGATTGCAGGAACAATGCTTTACATGCTCCAGTGTAAAAAAATGATGTGCTTTTAAAAAAAATTAAAAATTATTTTTTTTCTCAGAAAAGGTGAACTTATCCTTCAAGCTGGATTCACACCATGGCAAATTGGATGCGGGTTTCCCAATTCGCACAGCAGCAGGAGATTGTGACCGGCTCTCTATGGAGCCGGTTCACACATCTCAGGAGCGGCTCCGGTGCGGATTGCACAGGGGTCCTGTGCGTCTTTTGGTCCATTTCAGGTCTGAATTCAGCCAAAAATTTGCGCTGAAATTGGAAATGAACCGGTGAATGGAAACACACCGGACCCCTGCTGTGAGCCGCTCCATGCTCTAGTGCAGTGTTTCTCAACTCCAGTCCTCAAGGTACCCCAACAGGCCATGTTTTCAGGCTTTCCATTTTGTCCAGGTGATTTGATCAGTTTCACTGCCTTAGTAATTACCATCTGAGGGAAAGCCTGAAAACATGACCTGTTGGGGCGCCTTGAGGACTGGCGTTGAGAAACACTTCTCTAGTGTGAACCCAGCCTTAATGCAATGCACGCGCGCTGATTGCCTCTTGGAGGGGGGGTTTTCCCCTGGTGAGCAAATTGGATCATGCTTTATTGGGGGAGGGGGTTGCCGCCCTCTGTATCAGCTGTGGGTATAGGATTGTGTATATGGGGGTTTTCAATTTGTGATTCATTTCTTTTTCCTGGATGGTCTTTTTTCAACCAGATTGACTATGTGAACGTGTGCTGTAACGTGTTAGAAAACCTGCATTAGCATGTGGCATTTGAACGCTTATGGGTAAATGGACCCTAAAAATATTTTCAGACAGTGGTAAACGTTTCACTGGCAGGAGTAATAGTGAGGTAGGAAAGAATTAGTAGCGGAATATCTTGGCAAGAAGCACATTAATTATGCATACATGCTCACTGAGCCACACACACAAGTCAGCTGACCAGGAACATTTCCAGGCAAGCAGATGATACATATTACATGAAATATGGCAAAACAACTGGCATGGCTGAGTAAAATGTATCACAGCCAAGGAAGTCCTTTTCTTGGAGAAGAAACTCTCCCTTTCTCTGTCTCTAGTGATTCACATGTTCCATGGCTGGTTTTAAACACAGGAGACTAAATATTGTCAGTAAAGCGCAAAAATGGTTTTGGGTGAAATTATAGATCTAAAAAGGCAAATTTTTTTTATTTTTTTTTTTTTTTATTTGTTTGTTTTGAGGGATTAGAATGCTGTTCTGTTTTTTTGCTGTGCCCCCCGTTAAGAAAATTCACCCTATTTGTTCTGTTTATCATTGAAAGTAAAAGAAAATCCCAAATTTTGGGTTGTTCCCAGAAAAGTAATATAATAAATCATCCAATGGGAACACTAGTTCTGGTGACCTGGGGGTCCCTAAGAAACTCCCTTAATTTGCAGGGATTTCCTCTCACTTCTTTTTTTGGCTATGGGACAGGAAGTGAAGGAAAATCTCCGCCATGGGACAGATTGCGAAAAAAAAAAAAAAATCTGACAGGGGTAATAACCCTCCCTTACTCTATCCAAAATGGAAATTTTATAATAGATATATATATATATATATATATATATATATATCTATTATTTTTTTTTGCGTAGTTTTACTTTAAGGCTGTGGTGCCTGCAGCCGTCGCCCGCTCGCAGTAAATCCTAATGTGAAAACCTCCCAGAGATCACATCATCCTGTCCTGCCTTGTTGCTAAGACACTCCTTGCTGTTACTGTTCACTTCAAACCATCAAAGAAGCAAGCTTTCTCTTAGACCCCTTTCACACTGAGGCAGTTTTCAGGCATCTTAGCGCTATAAACTGCCTCTCATGACTCCCCAGTGTGAAAGCCCGAGTGCTTTCACACTAGGGCGGTGTGCTTGCGGGACGGGGAAAAAAAAATCCTGCAAGCAGCATCTTTGGGGCGGTGTATACATCGCTCCTACATCGCCCCTGCCCATTGGAATGAATGTGAAGCGCTTCCGAAGCACCACAATACGGGCAATTTAACCCCCTTCTTGGGGATTAAAAGCAGCCTGCTAGCGGCCGAAAAGCGCTGCTTAAACAGCAGTAAAGCACCGCTAAAACTAGCAGCGCTTTACCACTAACAGACCCGCCGCCCCAGTGTGAAAGCAGCCTTATTCAAACCCCTCACATGCCCCGGTAGATTAAAAACAAACTGCAGCTTTGACCAAAGTTGAATAATGCCCTTGCTATAGGTGTAGGCCATTTCATTTACATATCTCATGGAGCCTGACTGGAAATCTCCCAGAGAAACACCTAGATGTCCCTGTTCACCTTGACTATCACAGGAGGGAGATCTTTCTTGGAATCAGACCCCCTCACATGTTTGCTCTCTACCCCCGACGCAGTAGCTTTGAGCTTAGTGTTTGAGAGCTGAATCCTGTGCTGCTGGAGGTGAACAGTAAGTGTCTGTTTACACTTCACAGTGCAAATTGATGCAACTTCGGATGACTACGACTTTGTTACGACTTTGACCAATGTGATCGTTTTGTTTGTGCTCTACAAAGTCACTAGACATGTGCAGAACAGTAAAATGCATTTAGTATTGTTTGGTTTATTTTTTTAAAGACTTCCAAAATTTTCAGAAAGATTAGAAGTCGAGTCGATCAAAAAATTGATTAACCGATTTGAGTTCTGTGTGAAGAACAGCTGGTTGTTAAAGCGGAGTTCCACCCAAAAACTGAACTTCCGCTGTCCAGATCTCTCCCCCCCCTCCAGTGTCACATTTGTCACCTTTCAGGGGGGGAGCAGATACCTAATACAAGTATTTACTCCCACTTCCGTCAAAAGATCGCCGCAGTACTTGCGGCCATCTACACCATGTCCGGCCCCTCCCGCTGTCTTCCGGGAGACACACAGGTCCCAGAAGACAGCAGGGGACCTCTCAGAAAGTGCAGCGCGACTTGCTCATGCGCAGTAGGGAACCAAGCTGTGGAGCCACAAGGACTCACTGCCCGATTCCCTTACTAGCAATGCCGGCGCCTCCACCCGGAGCTAAGGGACGGTTGGGGGTGAGGACAGCGCAGGCACCCTGGACAGGTAAGTGTCCTTATTTTAAAAGTCAGCAGCTGCAGTATTTGTAGCGGAACTCTGCTATAAGGAAAAAAAACCCACGTCCCCCTCAATCCATACCAGGCCCTTCAGAGGGGGGGGGGGGGATTTGGGGTCCCTCTTGTTAAAGGGGGCTTCCAGATTCCTATAAGCCCCCTGCCCGCCAACCCCCACAACCACTGGCCAGGGTTGTGGGAAAGAGGCCCTTGCCCCTATCAACATGGGAGGGCAAGGAGCTTTGGGGGGGGGGGGTGCCCCCTCCATGTTGAGGTCATGTGGCCTGGTATGGTTCAGAAGGGGGCGCTCGCTCGTCTCCTCCCCCCATTTCCTGACCTGCCAGGCTGCTTGCTCTAGTAAGGGTCTGATATGGATTTTAGGGGAAACCCCATGCCAAAATTAAGGGAAAAAAAAAAAGGAAAAAAAAATGGCTTGGGGTCCTCCCTAAAATCCATATCAGACCCTTACCCGAGCATGGAGCCTGGCAGGTCAGGAAATGGGGGGAGGAGACGAGCGAGCGCCCCCTTCTGAACCATACCAGGCCACATGACCTCAACATGGAGGGGACACCCCCCCCCCCCAAAGCTCCTTGCCCCCCATGTTGATAGGGGCAAGGGCCTCTTTCCCACAACCCTGCCAGTGGTTGTGGGGGGGGGGGGGGGGGTCAGCGGGAAGGGGGCTTATCAGAATCTGGAACCCCCCTTTAACAAGAAGGAACCCAGATCCTCCCCCTCTATGTGAATGGGTATGGGGGGTTCCAAAGTCGCACAAATGTGTGACTGGGGCCTAACAGCTGGAAGTGTCTTAGCAACGTCCTTAGCAACAAAGTAGGCTGGGATGATGCCGGAGTTCAGGGATTGGTGATCTGCTTTCATCACTTGACAAACTCAGAAATAAAGTGAATGATTGGTGCACACGGGCCACTATTAGCGGTATCTGTCCCTTCCAGGCTCCTGTACATCAGGCTGAGATAAGGAGGGCCTGGCTCTGACTCACTAAGGCCCTGAGACTGGGAGGGACACTCGGCAAGGTCATGTCCTCCTGGGGCTGGTGTCACAGGACAGCTGTACCGGCTCCCAGACACTGATCACCCTCCTATAAGACAACACACACACAGACAGTGTGCTCCCCTCCTCCTGTCACTGATCACCCCGCACTGCTCATCCCAGAATCTGTCCTCTGGGCTCTCCCAGCTGCCCACTACATGACCCAAACCAACACTGCACTCCCATTGGCCGAGCCGCACGCCCATCACCTCCAATCCGCCTGCCATTCGACAGCAGAACACGTCGCTCGCGGCGCGTCCCGCCCCCCACACGCTGACAAAGTTGAAAGGTCCCCACCGTGAAAGCTGATTGGCCGGGGCGACAAAGGCTGCGCGCTGTCATTGGTCGCTCTGGTAAAGCGGCGGGCTCCAATTGGCTACGGCAAAAGTCGTCTAGTCCCGCAGCCTCTGACAGAGAGCTCTGTGCCCTTGCAATGCCGGTATAGACCGGATAAGTGTCGCCGCCGTTGCAGGAGTCAAACACACACACCGTACATAGCTGCCTGTTCTGTCAGTGAAACGCCCGCCGTCCAATATCCGCTGTACACCCTCCCGTCCGCGCTTACCTGAGCGAGGGCCGCCGCCCGGGCCTTCCTGCACACCCGCAGCATTCTCCTTAGTGTGAGGGGGGCGGATGTCTCTCCGGGGTACGGCTCAGTACAACATGTCCCGCCGCCGGATGAATGAGGAGACTGTCCGCACACACTGACACCGCCCACGCCCCTTCTCAGAACACGCCCCCCTCCACACAGCGACACTTTTTTTTTTTTTTGCTATTTCATCAACAACTTTATTAGTTGCAAACACGAAAAAAACTTTACACTTTGCAGGCTTACAATATAGTGACGCGCTCCTTCTTTAGCACGTTGTTTCCTCTTGCTGACCAGGCCTTTTTCTGACATTTGTTGCTTACAAGTTAAAATCAGTATTTTTTCTAGACAATTACTTAGAACCCACAAATATCATAAATATATTTTTTTAGCAGAAATCCTACAGAATTAAATGGCAGTCGTTGAAATATTTTATGTCACGCGGTTATTGCGCTACGGTTTTCCAAATGCAATTTTTTTTTAAAAAAACGACAGATATACTGCGCCAAGGCAGCGGGGCTGCGCGAACCAACATACCTGTGCGTCGGTCTGTGCGTGTGGGCCGCGCGCGCAGATCGGGTCAGACTCGATGTCCACTGGCCACCCGCGATCGCTCCTCATAGAGGCAGAACGGGGATCTGCAAATGTAAACTAGGTGGATCCCTGTTCTCTCTCTACTCCCAAGTCAGTCCCATCCCCCCACAGTAACAAAGGTGTCCGTTTATCAAACTGTGATCAGCAGCGATCCCGAGTATCACCGCTGATCACAGGTCATAAACAGTTTATGAAACTGAGGTATTCAGCAGAGAACATGTTCTCCACTGATCATCGCAGCATACTGAGAATCTGTAACTGACTGTCACAGAAACGGCCAGTGTATGAAGGTGCGATCTCAGCACCTCACTGGAGATCTGTGACAGAATTCTCCTCTCTGATTCAGCAGCTCAGAGGTGGAGAATCAGAAAGAGAAGCGCAATGCTAGCTGAGTATTCTGGAGAAAGCAGGAAGTCTTTTGACTTCCTTCTTCCACCAAACAGTCATAGTACATCTTCCCCACCATTACACACCCCAAAACCAGCAGGTTAGGAATTTATAGTGTGTGTGTATATATATATATATATATATATATATATATATATATATATATATATATATATATATTCACGATTAATATATATATATATATATATATATATATATATATATATATATATATATATATATATATATATACAGTGGTGACAGAAAATATCCAGACCCCCTTAAATTTTTCACTCTTTGTTATATTGCAGCCATTTGCTAAAATCATTTAAGTTAATTTTTTTTTCCTCATTAATGTACACACAGCACCCCATATTGACAGAAAAACACAGAATTGTTGACATTTTTGCAGATTTATTAAAAAGGAAAAACTGAAATATCACATGGTACTAAGTATTCAGACCCTTTGCTCAGTATTTAGTAGAAGCACCCTTTTGATTTAATACAGCCATGAGTCTTTTTGGGAGAGATGCAAAAAGTTTTTCACACCTGGATTTGGGGATCCTCTGCCATTCCTCCTTGCAGATCCTCTCCAGTTCTGTCAGGTTGGATGGTAAACGTTGGTGGACAGCCATTTTTAAGTCTCTCCAGAGATGCTCAATTGGGTTTAAGTAAGGGCTCTGGCTGGGCCATTCAAGAACAGTCACGGAGTTGCTGTGAAGCCACTTCTTCGTTACTTTAACTGTGTGCTTAGGGTCATTGTCTTGTTGGAAGGTTAACCTTCGGCCCAGTCTGAGGTCCTGAGCACTCTGGAGAAGGTTTTCATCCAGGATATCCCTGTACTTGGCCCCATTCATCTTTTCCTCGATTGCAACCAGTCGTCCTGTCCCTGCAGCTGAAAAACACCCCCACAGCATGATGCTGCCACCGCCATGCTTCACTGTTGGGACTGTATTGGACAGGTGATGAGCAGTGCCTGGTTTTCTCCACATATAACGCTTAGAATTAAGGCCAAAAAGTTCTATCTTGGTCTCATCAGACCAAATAATCTTATTTCTCACCATCTTGGAGTCCTTCAGGTGTTTTTTAGCAAACTCTATGCGGGCTTTCATGTGCCTTGCACTGAGGAGAGGCTTCCGTCGGGCCACTCTGCCATAAAGTCCCAACAGGTGGAGGGCTGCAGTGATGGTTGACTTTCTACAACTTTCTCCCATCTCCTGATTGCATTTCTGGAGCTCATCCACAGTGATCTTTGCGTTCTTCTTTACCTCTCATACCAAGGCTCTTCTCCCCCGATAGCTCAGTTTGGGCGGACAGCCAGCTCTAGGAAGGGTTCTGGTTGTCCCAAACGTCTTCCATTTAAGGATTATAGAGGCCACTGTGCTCTTAGGAACCTTAAGTGCAGCAGAAATGTGGCCTTGGCCAGATCTGTGCCTTGCCACAATTCTGTCTCTGAGCTCCTCAGGCAGTTCCTTTGACCTCATGATTCTCATTTGCTCTGACATGCACTGTGAGCTGTAAGGTCTTATATAGACAGGTGTGTGGCTTTCCTAATCAAGTCCAATCAGTATAATCAAACACAGCTGGACTCAAATGAAGGCGTAGAACCATCTCAACGATGATCAGAAGAAATGGACAGCACCTGAGTTAACCACTAGACATCCGCCCTATGGCCGAATGACGGCCACAGCGCGTACCTGAATTCCCGGGAGCCTGTCACATGACGGCCTCCCCTGTGCACACGCCTTGCGCGCACCGAACGTGCTGTGATCACCGAGTCACTGAGACTCGGGTGATCACCGATCCGAGTAAGGGGCCAATCCCGGCCCCTTAGCATGTGATCAGCTGTCAGCCAATGACAGCTGATCACATGATGTAAACAAAAGATGAGTAATCGTTTTTTATTTGTACTCACACTGACAGCGTGAGTAGAAAAAAAAGCCGATCACCGGCTCAGATGTGAGGGACATCGTTCCCGAAGTGGAAGAGGAACATCTGCCTCATCAGTGCCACCTAACAGTACCCACAGTGCCACCTAACAGTGCCCACAAGTGCCACTTATCAATGCCCACAAGTGCCACCTATCAATGCCCACAAGCGCTAGCTATCAATGCCCACCAGTAGTGCCAATCAGTGCCACCTAGCAGTGCTGCCTATCAGTGTAACTGATCAGTGCCCATCAGTGCCGCCTCATCAGCGTACATCAATGAAGGAGAAAAATTACCTGTTTTAAATTTTTTATAACAAAATATAAAAAAATAAAATAAAAAAAAAAAATTCAGTCTTTTTACATTTTTTTTAACAAAAAGTAAAAACTGCAGAGATGATCAAATACCACCAAAAGAAAGCTCTATTTGTGGTGAAAAAATGATAAAAATTTCATTTGGGTACAGTGTTGTATGACCGCGCAATTTTCACTCAAAGTGCGTCAGTGCTGAAAGCTGAACATTGGTCTGGATAGGAGGGGGGTTTAAGTGCCCAGTAAGCAAGTGGTTAAATATATGTGTCACAGCAAAGGGTCTGAATACTTAGGACCATGTGATATTTTAGTTTTTCTTTTTTAATAAATCTGCAAAAATGTCAACAATTCTGTGTTTTTCTGTCAATATGGGGTGCTGTGTGTACATTAATGAGGGGAAAAAAATGAACTTAAATGATTTTAGCAAATGGCTGCAATATAACAAAGAGTGAAAAATTTAAGGGGGTCTGAATACTTTCCGTCCCCACTGTATGTATATATATATATATATATATATATATATATATATATATATATATATATATATATATATAGCATATATATATGTGTGTGTGTTTATTTCTATCTATCTATCTATCTATCTATCTATCTATCTATCTATCTATCTATCTATCTATCTATCTATCTATCTATCTATCTATCTATCTCTATATCTATAGAGATAGATATATAGATATATATCTGGCTGGGTTTACGCTTGTGCGATGCGTGAACCAGCGTAATTCCTGTGCAGGTTTCCACAATCGCACCTGCACTGACATCTGCGCACCACTGCGGGTGTCAATGTAAAGTTGATGACACCCCCAGAGCATTTCACAGATCGCAGTGCGAACCATGTAATGGTGCAGGAATCGGATCGCATGGGTGTGAACACCCATGCGATCCGATTCCAGTGCGGACCAAATAAAGGGTCCTGTACCATTTTGGTGCAAATGCAACATGATTTAAATTTGCATCGCACAAACATTGCATGTGATATGCACAGCAATGTGTCACATGCAATATCTGTGATTGCACAATTGTGATGGCAGCCTCTTTCTCTCTCGCTCTATCTATTTACACTATCTCACAAAAGTGAGTACACCCTTCACATTTTTGTAAATATTTTATTCTATCTTTTCATGTGACAACACTGAAGAAATGACACTTTGCTACAATGTAAAGTAGTGAGTGTACAGCTTGTATAACAGTGTAAATTTAATGTCCCCTCAAAAAAAACTCAACACACAACCAATAATGTCTAAACCGCTGGCAACAAAAGTGAGTACACCCCTAAGTGAAAATGTCCAAATTGGGCCCAATTAGCCATTTTCCCTCCCCGGTGTCATGTGACTCGTTAGTTTTACAAGGTCTCAGGTGTGAATGGGATGGGGAGCAGGTGTGTTTAATTTGGTGTTATCGCTCTCACTCTCTCATACTGGTCACTGGAAGTTCAACATGGCGCCTCATGGCAAAGAACTCTCTGAGGATCTGAAAAAAGGATTGTTGCTCTTCATAAAGATGGCCTAGGTTATAAGAAGATTGCCAAGACCCTGAAACTGAGCTGCAGCACAGTGGCCAAGATCATACAGCGGTTTAACAGGACAGGCTCCACTCAGAACAGGCCTCGCCATGGTCGACCAAAGAAGTTGGTGCACGTGCATGTGCTCAGTCTCATATCCAGAGGTTGTCTATGGGAAATAGACGTATGAGTGCTGCCAGCATTGCTGCAGAGGTTGAAGGGGTGGGGAGGTCAGCCTGTCAGTGCTCAGACCATACGCTGCACACTGCATCAAATTGGTCTGCATGGCTGTCGTCTCAGAAGGAAGCCTCTTCTAAAGATGATATACAAGAAAGCCTGCAAACAGTTTGCTGAAGACAAGCAGACTAAGGACTAGGGATGGGGTGCCGCTCGCGCCAAATTTGAGCGGCAAATCACGGCCCATAATGCACTGCATCATCGCACTTTCAGCCAGGCAGGTGACTCATTGAGCTGCAGTTCATAAAATATATATCCACTGCATTGTAGTCTAGCCAAGCCTATACCAGCGGTGCTCCGTAGGCGTTCTAGAGGCTACGCAAGCACTCAGGCAAAAAGATGCCATGCGATACTTGAGTTGGTCTGCTTGGGGGACAGGAGCCATACTGGGGCAGAGATTCTGTCAGCTCTGCAGGGGCAGGCTCAGAGGTCATTGACACCACGCCAGCTTCAGCCAGGGATGGTGGTTTGTGACAATGGCACCAACCTCCTCTCTGCCCTCCGACAGGGACACTTCACCCATGTGCCCTGTTTGGCTCATGTCCTTAATGTGGTGGTGCAGCGGTTCTTGTGCAGGTACCCAGGCTTACAGAATATCCTGAGGCAGGCCAGGAAAGTCTGTGGGCATTTCCGCCGGTCATATAACGCCAGTGCTCGGCTGGCTGACCTTCAAAAGGAATGCAACCTACCCAAGAACCGCCTCATCTGTGGCATGCCCACCAGGTGGAACTCAACGTTGGCAGTGCTGCAGCGGCTGCACACGCAGCAGAGGGCCATCAACGAGTACCTGTGCGAGTATGGCACCAGGACAGGGTCAGGGGAGCTTGGCTTTTTTTCGCCACGCCAGTGGCTCATGATCAAGGATGCATGCACTGTCCTGTCACCATTTGAGGAGGCCACAAGGATGGTGAGCAGTGACAGTGCATGTATCAGTGATACTGTCCCTCTTGTTTACCTGTTGGAGCACACACTGCGTGGAATAATGGACAGGACACTTGAGGCAGAACAGAGGGAGGAAGAGAAGGACTTCCTTACCTCTCAAGGCCCCCTTTATCCAGACAGTATTCCTGCAGGCCTGCCGATCTCACAGGAAGAGGAGGAGGAGGAGGAGCAGGATGAGGATTGTATCAGCATGGAGGTGGAAGCTGGCACTCAGCATCAGCAGCAGTCTTCAAGGGATCGTTTACAATCCCCAGAAACCCATGGACTTGTACATGGCTGGGAGGAGGTGGCTGCGGATCAGGTCGTCCTTAGTGACCCAGAGAACTCCGGATCTAATGCCTCAGCTAACCTACGCTGCATGGCCTCCCTGATCCTGCAAAGCCTGCGAAAGGACCCTCGGATTCGTGTGATCAAGGAGAAGGATCACTACTGACTGGCAACTCTTCTTGATCCACGTTACAAGGGTAAGGTTGCGGAACTTATCCAGCCATCGCAGAGGGAGCAGAGGATGAAACATCTTGGGGAGGCCTTGCAGAAAGGTTTGTGCAACACTTTTCCTGAGCCTGGGAGGGTACAAATTCCTGGTCCTGGACAACGTGTTGCTGAGGCTTTGATCAGTCACAGAAGGAGCGGTGAAGAAGGTGGCCGTCTGACCGATGCGTTCAGACAGTTTTTTAGTCCGCAGCCCCAAGGTATGATCAGTTCCAGCAACCATCGCCAGCGTCTGTTGTACATGGTGCAGGAATACCTAGGGGCAAGATCAGACTTGGAGATCTTTCCAACCAAAAATCCACTGGGTTACTGGGTCTTGAGGATGGATCACTGGCCAGAGCTTGTACAGTTTGCAATTGAACTACTGGCCTGTCCTGCATCCAGCGTTCTTTCAAGAATGCACATTCAGTGCCGCTGGAGGCTTTGTAACTGATCACAGAGTGCACCTGTCTACTGACTCGGTTGATCGTCTCACCTTCATAAATATAAATCAGTCTTGGATCACGAGCTACCAAGCACCTGATGCTGATGTTACATATAGTTACATAGTAGGTGAGGTTGAAAAAAGACACAAGTCCATCAAGTCCAACCTATGTGTGTGATTATGTGTCAGTATTACATTATATATCCCTGTATGTTGCGGTCATTCAGGTGCTTATCTAATAGTTTCTTGAAGCTATCAATGCTCCCCGCTGAGACCACCGCCTGTGGAAGGGAATTCCACATCCTTGCCGCTCTTACAGTAAAGAACCCTCTACGTAGTTTAAGGTTAAATCTCTTTTCTTCTAATTTTAATGAGTGGCCACGAGTTGTTAAACTCTCTTCTGCAAAAAAGTTTTATCCCTATTGTGGGGTCACCAGTACGGTATTTGTATATTGAAATCATATCCCCTCTCAAGCGTCTCTTCTCCAGAGAGAATAAGTTCAGTGCTTGCAACCTTTCCTCATAACTAAGATCCTCCAGACCCTTTATTAGCTTTGTTTCCCTTCTTTGTACTCGCTCCATTTCCAGTACATCCTTCCTGAGGACTGGTGCCCAGAACTGGACAGCATACTCCAGGTGCGGCCGGACCAGAGCCTTGTAGAGTGGGAGAATTATCGTTTTATCTCTGGAGTTGATTCCTTTTTTAATGCATGCCAATATTCTGTTTGCTTTGTTAGCAGCAGCTTGGCATTGCATGCCATTGCTGAGCCTATCATCTACTAGGACCCCCAGGTCCTTTTCCATCCTAGATTCCCCCCAGAGGTTCTCCCCCCAGTGTATAGATTGCATTCATATTTTTGCCACCCAAATGCATTATTTTACATTTTTCTACATTGAACCTCATTTGCCATGTAGTCCTCCACCCCATTAATTTGTTCAGGTCTTTTTGCAAGGTTTCCACATCCTGCGGAGAAGTTATTGCCCTGCTTAGCTTAGTATCGTCTGCAAATACAGAGATTGAACTGTTTATGCCATCCTCCAGATCGTTTATGAACAAATTAAATAGGATTGGTCCCAGCACAGAACCCTGGGGAACCCCACTACCCACCCCTGACCATTCTGAGTACTCCCCATTTATCACCACCCTCTGAACTCGCCCTTGTAGCCAGTTTTTAATCCATGTACTCACCCTATGGTCCATGCCAACGGACCTTATTTTGTACAGTCAACGTTTATGGGGAACTGTGTCAAATGCTTTTGCAAAATCGAGATACACCACGTCTACGGGCCTTCCTTTATCTAGATGGCAACTCACCTCCTCATAGAAGGTTAATAAATTGGTTTGGCAAGAACGATTCTTCATGAATCCATGCTGATTACTGGTAATGATACCATTCTTATTACTAAAATCTTGTATATAGTCCCTTATCATCCCCTCCAAGAGTTTACATACTATCGATGTTAGGCTAACTGGTCTGTAATTCCCAGGGATGTATTTTGGGCCCTTTTTAAATATTGGTTCTACGTTGGCTTTTCTCCAATCAGCTGGTACCATTCTAGTCTGTAAAAATTAGGAACAACGGTCTGGCAATCACTTGACTGAGTTCCCTAAGTACCCTCGGATGCAAGCCATCTGGTCCCGGTGATTTATTAATGTTAAGTTTCTCAAGTCTAATTTTAATTCTGTCCTCTGTTAACCATGAAGGTGCTTCCTGTGTTGTGTCATGAGGATAAACACTGCAGTTTTGGTTACTGAAGCCCCCCGATTCACTCGTGAAGACTAAGGAGAAGAATAAATTCAATACCTTCGCCATCTCCCCATCCTTTGTAACCAGATGTCCTTCCTCATTCTTTAAGGGGCCAATATGGTCTGTCCTCCCTTTTTTACTGTTTACATATGTAACCAAATAATTTATTTATGAATGTGAGATCCCTTGAAGACTGCCTATGCTGATGCTGACTGACTATCCTGTTATGCCGAGTGACTATCCAATTCTCCTCAATGTTCATGTTGATAGCTTCTAAGAACATTTTTGGTTCTGGGCACCAGCACCAGTGCCTAAAGCCCAATTTTTCTGCTCCTATTTAACAGGGGCGTGTAATTACAATTTTTGCTGTAATATTTTGCAGCAGGGCTCCTTCCTGCACTCAACTAAAGTATCTGTGAGGTGTTGCAGTGTTGTGACACCAGCACCAGTGCCTAAAGCCCAATTTTTCTGCCCCTGTTTAACAGGGGCATGTAATTACAATTTTTAAATCTAGTATTTCGCAGCAGGACTCGTTCCTGCACTCAACAACAGAATCTGTGAGGGGTTACAGTGTTGTGGCACCAGCACCAGTGCCTAAAGCCCAATTTTTCTGCCCCTGTTTAACAGAGGCAGGTAATTACAATTTTTAAATCTAATATTTTGCAGCAGGGCTCATTCTGCCCTCAACTAGAGTATCTGTGAGGGGTTGCAGTGTTGTGGCACCAGCACCTGTGCCTAAAGCCCAATTTTTCTGCTCCTGTTTAACAGGGGCGTGTAATTACAATTTTTGATATAATATTTCACAGCAGGGCCCGTTCCAGCGCCCACCAAGAGTAACTGTGAGGGCTTACAGTGTTGTGGCAACACCACCACACCACCACCAAAGGCCCAATTTTTCTGACCCTGTTCAACAGGGGCATGTAATTACAATTCTTGATATAACATTTCACAGCAGGGCCCGTTTCAGCGCCCACCAAGAGTAACTGTGAGGGCTTACAGTGTTCTGGTAACACCAACACCAATTTTCTGCAGAGTATATAGGGCAGGCCCCTACTTTCAAACATCCGACTTACAAACAACTCCTACTTACAAACGACTCCTACTTACAAACGGAGGGAGACAACAAGAAGTGAGTGGAAATCTACCCCTAGGAATGGAAATTCTCTCCTGTAAGAGTTAATATGGGAAAAAGGTGTCTCCTCCACTGATTTATCACCAATCCTTGTTTCCCTTAAAACCCCCAAATTTTCAAAATCCAATTTTCATTGGGACAGAAAGTGAGGTGAAATCTTCTGAACAGCTGCGCAGACAGCAAAACAAATGTTACAAGGGTGATAACCCTTCCCTATGTTTTTCAAAAAGCTTTAAAATAGATTTTTTGGCTGGAGCTACACTTACAAAATGTACCTGTTCCAAATTACAAACAGACACTACATAAGAACAAACCTACAGTCCCTGTCTTGTTTGCACAGCCTGTATACTGCTGTTCAGAGTATATAGGGCCTAGGGGCCCAACGCCTTTTCTTTTTTTAATTTGGGTGCGAGGTTCCCCTTAATATCCATACAAGACCCAAAGGGCCTGGTAATGGACTGGGGGGGGGGGGGTACCCATGCCGTTTGTCTTACTGATTTTCATCCATATTGCTGGGACCCAACATTACATTAAAGCCACAAGCAGTATTAAATGACTTTTATTGCTTTAAAAATGTCATTTTGTGCAGGGACTGTTCTAAGCACGGGAAACACCACTTTAGCCACTTTACAGGCATACTATAGACACCCCCAGGTACGATATTTAAAAACAGCCGTTTTTCCAGGAGCAGTGATTTTAATGATGCTTAAAGTGAAAAAATAAAAGTGAAATATTCCTTTAAAACTTTCTTTTGCATTGATACATGCCCCCTGGGGCAGGACCCGGGTCCCCAAACCCTTTTTAGGACAATAACTTGCATATTAGCCTTTAAAATTTGCACTTTTGATTTCTCAGGTTCGAGTCCCGTAGACTTTAACGGTGTTCGAATGTTCGTGCAAACTTTCAGTCTGTTCCCATGTTCTGGATGTGAACCGAACCGGGGGGTGTTCGGCCCATCCCTACTAAGGACATTGATTACTGGAACTATGTCCTGTGGTCTGATGAGACCAAGATAAACTTATTTGGTTCAGATGCTGTCAAGCATGTGTGGTGGCAGCCAGGTGAAGAGTACAAAGACAAGTGTGTCTTTACTACAGTCAAGCATGGTGGTGGGAGGGTCTGGGGCCTCACGAGTGCTGCCGGAACTGGGGAGCTACAGTTCATTGAGGAACTATGAATGCAAACATGTACTGTGACATACTAAAGCAGAGCATGATCTCCTCCCTTCGGAAACTGGGTGGCAGAGCAGTATTCTAACATGATAACGACCCCAAACTCACCTCCAAGACAACCTCTGCCTTGCTAAAGAAGCAGAGGGTAAAAGTGATGGACTGGTCAGGCATGTCTCCAGACCTAAACCCTATTGAGCATCTGTGAGGCATCCTCAAACGGGAGGTGGAGGAGCGCAAGGTTTAGAACATCCACCAGCTCCGTGATGTCATCATGGAGGAGTGGAAGAGGACTCCAGTGGCAACCCGTGAAGCTCTGGGGAACTCCATGCCCATAAGGGTTAAGGCAGTGCTGGAAAATAATGGTGGCCACACAAAATATTGACACTTTGATCCCAATTTGGACTTTTTCACTTAGGGGTGTACTGACTTTTGTTGCCAGCGGTTTAGACATTAATGGATGGGTGTTGAGTTATTTTGAGGGGACAGCAAATTTACACTGTTATACAAACTGTACACTCACTACTAGGGATGAGCCGAACACCCCCCCGATTCAGTTCGCACCAGAACCTGCAAACGTACCGAAAGTTTGCGCGAACTTTATAACCCCATTAAAGTCTATGGGACTCGAACGTTCGAAATCAAAAGTGCTAATTTTAAAGGCTAATGCAAGTTATTGTCCTAAAAAGGATTTGGGGACCCGGGTCCTGCCCCAGGGGACATGTATCAATGCAAAAAAAGTTTTAAAAACAGCCGTTTTTTCGGGGGCAGTGATTTTAATAATGCTTAAAGTGAAAAAAAATGTCTTTAAATATCCTACCTGGGGGGTGTCTATAGAAGATTTCACCTCACTTTCTGTCCCAATGACAAATGTTTTTAGAAAATTTGGGGGTTTTAGTGAAAAAAGGATTGGTGATAAAGCATCAGTGAAGAGGAGACACATTTTCCCATATTAACTCTTACAGGAGAGAATTTCCATTCCTAGGGGTAGATTTCATCTCACTTCCTGTTGTCTCCTTCCGTTTGCAAGTAGGAGTCATTTGTAAGTTGGATGCTTGAAAGTAGGGGCCTGCCCTATATACTCTGCAGAAATTGGGGCCTTAGGTGTCGGGCCCTGCTGTGAAATATTAGATCAAGAATTGTAATTACATGCCATTGTTGAACAGTGGTAGAAAAATGGGGCCTTTGGTGGTGGTGGTTAAATAGGGGCTGAAAAATTGGGCCTTGGCCACTGGTGGCGGTGCCCAGAACCAAAAATGTTCTTACAAACTATCAGCATGAAAATTGAAGAGGAAGAGGATTGTCACTCAGCATAACAGGATAGTCACTCAGCATCAGCATAGGCAGTCTTGAAGGGATCTCACATTAAAAAAAAAATCAATCGGTTACATCAGCATCAGGTGCTTGGTAGCTGGTGATCCAAGACTGATTTTATGAAGGTCAGCCGATCAACCAATTCGGTGGACAGGCACACCCTGTCATCAGTTACAAAGCCTCTAGCAGCACTGAATGTGCGTTCCTGAAAGAACGCTGAATGCAGGACAGGCCAGTAGCTCCATTGCATACTGTGCAAGCTCTGGCCAGTGATCCATCCTCAAGACCCAGTAACCCAGAGGATTTTCGGTGGGAAAGGTGTCCAAGTCTGATCTTGCCCCTAGGTATTCCTGCACCATGTGAATCAGACGCTGGCGATGGTTGCTGGAACCGATCAGACCTTGGGGCTGCGGACTAAAAAATTGTCTGAACGCATCAGTCAGACAGCCACCTTCTCCACCGCTCCTTCTGTGACTGACTGAAGCCTCAACACGTTGTCCAGGAGGACCAGGACATTGTAACCTCCCAGGCTCTGGAAACGCGTTGCACAAACCTTTCTGCAAGGTCTCCTGAAGATGTTTCATCCTCTGCTCCCTCTGCGATGGCAAGATAAGGTCAGCAACCTTATCCTTGTAACGTGGATCAAGGAGGGTTGCCAGCCAGTAATCAACCCTCCCCTTGATACCACGAATACGAGGATCCTTCTGCAGGCTTTGCAGGATCAGGGAGGCCATGCAGCGTAGGTTGCTGAGGCATTGAGGGTTGAGTCTACCAACTGAAAAGGTAGCAGTTGAAGTGCTAGCAATTTAGCCAAGCTAGCATTCAACCGCTGGGTATGTGGATGGCTGGGAGCGAACTTCTTTTGGCGGTGCAGCAGTTGGGGCAGGGAAATTTGCCTGGTACAATCTGATGTCGGTGTACGTCAGATTGCCCGCAAGTACTTGGCTGTGACACACCTAATTCTACACCTTCATTCCTCTCAGTGCAGGCTTCAGAGAGGACTGAAGGTATAGTGGGGTTGGAGATCCCAACTGATGAGGAGCAAGGAGAGGTCCGCTTTGTTCTTTGGTGTGGGTCTTTTAGGTACGCTTGCCAATGAACTGCATGGCAGGTCGACATATGTCTGGTTAAGCATATGGTGCCCAAGCGGGTGATGTTTTGGCCACGCGAGATATGCTTGAGACATATGTTGCAAATAGCAGCGGTGGGATCTGATGCACTCGTCTCAAAAAAGGCCCACACCAAAGAACTTTTGGAATAACGCGCAGAGACAGCAGCCTCCTGCACATGCGGAGCTCTGCGGTGTGATGCAGTCGGTGTGCTGCCCTTAAGCTGGGCCCTGGAGGGCATCCTGCCTCGTGGAGATGTGCCTCCTCCTCTCCCCTATCAGGCACCCACGTGGAGTCAGTGGCCTCATCATCCCCTCCCTCCTCATCACTGGAGCAAAGCTGGCAGTATGCTGCAGCTGGGGGAACATGACTGCCAGATTGCTGTCCTTCTTGGGCACCCCCTCTCTCTGGGCTCACGTTACTGCCTTCCTCTAGCTGGGTACCATCATCGGAGCCTTCAAAACGCTGGGCATCCTCCTGGAGCATGTACCCAACACTGTGGTCAAACAGTTTGGGGAACTCCTCAGGAGGACATGGTGGGACTAGGGAAGGAGTGACTGATGCCATTGAGCTGAGGGAAGAGGCCGCATTGGCAGCTGCTTTGCCAGACAAAGTACCCTGAGCCTGGGTGAGAGAGGATGAGGAGGATGAGGACAGCTTGGTCATCCACTCTACCAAGTCTTTCGCATGTTGCGGCTCAACACGGCCAGCTGCCGAAAAAAAGGACAAGCATGTCCCACGGCCACATGCTGATGAGGATGCACCGTCTCCGCGACCAGCACTGTTGCCTCTAGACACAGAGTCTGCTTGCCCTCTTTTATTGGCTTGTGACTATCTGCCTCTCCTTGTTGGCCTTCCAGACATACTAATGGCCTGCAGTGAGATGTAGCTGCACAAAGCTGGGATGTATATATATACTGATACTGCAGCTAGCAGAATCAACTGCCTGCCTGTAGTATTATTAGTATGAGAACACCAGCAACTGTCTTCAGGTAGCTTTAGGTGCACACTGTGCAGAGGACACAGTACACTAACTGTAAATACTGCAGCTGCCTGCCTGTGGTATTAATAGGATCAGAACAACAGCAATTGTCTTCAGGTAGCTTTAGGTGCACACTGTGCAGAGGACGCAGTACACTAACTGTAAATACTGCAGCTGCCTGCCTGTGGTACTAATAGGATCAGAAGAACACCACCAATTATCTTCAGGTAGCTTTAGATGCACACTGTGCAGAGGACACAGTACACTAACTGTAAATACTGTAGCTGCCTGCCTGTGGTGTTAATAGGATCAGAACAACAGCAATTGTCTTCAGGTAGCTTTAGGTGCACACTGTGCAGAGGACGCAGTACACTAACTGTAAATACTGCAGCTGCCTGCTTGTGGTACTAATGGGATCAGAAGAACACCACCAATTTTCTTCAGGTAGCTTTAGGTGCACACTGTGCAGAGGACACAGTACACTAACTGTAAATACTGTAGCTGCCTGCCTGTGGTATTTATAGGATAAGAACAACAGCAATTGTCTTCGGGTAGCTTTAGGTGTACACTGTGCAGAGGACGCAGTACACTAACTGTAAATACTGCAGCTGCCTGCCTGTGGTATTAATAGGATATGAACAACAGCAATTGTCTTCAGGTAGCTTTAGGTGCACACTGTGCAGAGGACACAGTACACTAACTGTAAATACTGTAGCTGCCTGCCTGTGATATTAATAGGATCAGAACAACAGCAATTGTCTTCAGGTAGCTTTAGGTGCACACTGTGCAGAGGATGCAGTACACTAACTGTAAATACTGCAGCTGCCTGCCTGTGGTACTAATAGAATCAGAAGAACACCACCAATTTTCTTCAGGTAGCTTTAGGTGCACACTGTGCAGAGGACGCAGTACACTAACTGTAAATACTGCAGCTGCCTGCCTGTGGTACTAATAGGATCAGAAGAACACCACCAATTTTCTTCAGGTAGCCTTAGGTACACGCTGTGCAGAGGACACAGAACACTAACTGTAAATACTTTAGCTGCCTGCCTGTGTTATTAATAGCATCAGAACAACAGCAATTGTCTTCAGGTAGCTTTAGGTGCACACTGTGCAGAGGATGCAGTACACTAACTGTAAATACTGCAGCTGCCTGCCTGTGGATGGATTACGTCTCGGGCTAGTCAGCTTACGCCCTTCCTAAGATCCATTGTGCTTCAATGGACCTTAGGAAGGGCGTAAGCTGACTAGCCCGAGACGTAATCCATCCATCCATCCATCCATATCTGAATCTACTCATGTCTGAAACTGTGTAGGCATTTCTTGCCTGTGATACTGCTTGGAAGGATTATTCTTGCTTTGTAAATCTCTCCTGAGGATATTGTGAAATAAAGCAAAGAAGTTTTTAAGTGCAGCAACTTGGACTTTTTATATATTTATATATATATATATATATATATATATATATATATATATATATATATATATATATATACATACAACATCTAGGATGCATATATGTATATATACAATACACTGTAAGTGCAACTAACTGACTTGCCTGCCTACTCTAACTTAAATCAAATGACACTGACACTCTCTGTCTATCTCTCCGCCGCCGCCGCAACACACTACACAAGGCCGCCACGCAGGCGACCTTATATAGTGTGGGGCGTGTACTAAGGAGGCACTTGAAGAAAGATGGGCTGCATGGTCAAGTTGCCAGAAGAAAGCCATTACTATGCAAGTGCCACAAAGTATCCCGCTTACAAAACACCAAACAGCACAGAGACAAGCCTCAAACCTTCTGGCACAAAGTCATTTGGAGTGATGAGACCAAAATTGAGCTTTTTAGCCACAACCATAAACGCTACATTTGGAGAGGAGTCAACAAGGCCTATGATGAAAGGTACACCATTCCTACTGTGAAACACGGAGGTGGATCGCTGATATTTTGGGGATGTGTGAGCTACAGAGGCACAGGAAATTTGGTCAAAATTGATGGCAAGATGAATGCAGTATGTTATCAAAAAATACTGGAGGAACATTTGCATTCATCAGCCAGGAAGCTGCGCATGGGACGTACTTGGACATTCTAAAATTGAACAATGATCCAAAACACAAGGCCAAGTCAACCTGTTATTGGCTACAGCAGAATAAAAGTGAAGGTTCTGGAGTGGCCATCTCAGTCTCCTGACCTCAATATCATTGAGCCACTATGGGGAGATCTCAAACGTGCAGTTCATGCAAGACAGCCCAAGAATTTACAGGAACTGGAGGCTTTTTGCCAAGGGAAATGGGCAGCTTTACCATCTGAGAAGATGAAGAGCCTCATCTACAAATACCACAAAAGACTTCAAGCTGTCATTGATGTTAAAGGGGGCAATACACGATATTAAGAAGTGGGGTATGTAAACTTCTGATCAGGGTCATTTGGGTAGTTTCTGCTGCCATTATGATTTAAAAAGAGTGTAGCGGGCACCTACTTTCATGTAGGTGACCTTTTCTGTGTTTAACTGGTTCAATACCGGGAATTTTCACCCCCTTCCTTCCCAGACCAATTTTTAGTTTTCAGCGCTGTCGCACTTTAAATGACAATTGCGCGGTCGTGTGACGTTGTACCCAAACAAAATTGACGTCCTTTTTTTCCCCACAAATAGAGCTTTCTTTTGGTGGTATTTGATCACCTCTGCGGTTTTTATTTTTTGCGCTATAAACAAAAGAAGAGCGACAATTTTGAAAAAAACACAATATTTTTTACTTTTTGCTATAATAAATATCCCAATTTAAAAAAAAAAAAAAAAACTAATTTTTTCCTCAGTTTCAGCCGCTACGTATTCTTCTACATATTTTTGGTAAAAAAAATCGCAATAAGCGTATATTGATTGGTTTGCGCAAAAGTTATAGCGTCTATAAAATACGGGATAGATTTATGGCATTTTTAAAAAAAAATTATTTTTTTTTTTTGTACTAGTAATAGCGGCGATCGTGATTTTTTTTCGTGACTGCGACATTATGACGGACACATCGGACACTTTTGACACATTTTTGGGACCATTCACATTTATACAGCGATCAATGCTATAAAATTGCATTGATTACTGTGTAAATGTGACATGCAGTGAAGGGGTTAACCACTAGGGGGCGGGGAGGGGTTAAATGTGTTTCCTAGGGAATACTTCTAACTGTAGGGGGAGGGGACGCACAAGGGGAGGAGACCGATCAGTGTTCCTCTGTTCTGGGAACACAGATCGGTCTCCTCTGAGCTGACAGGACGTGGATCTGTGTGTTTACACACACAGATCCACGGTCCGGCCCGGTTAACGGGCAATCGCGGGTGCCCGGCGGACATCGCGGCAGCCGGGCACACGCACCGGGTCCCGAGCAACGCGGCAGGCGCGCGCGCGCGCCCCCTAGGCGGCCGGGAACCAGAGGCCGTCATATGACGTCCGCCCAGGATGGGAGATCCCATCTGTGGACGTCATTTGACAATAGGCCGGTATTGAAGTGGTTAAATTACAAAGTACAGTTCCAGGCAAAATTTAGTCAGACTTGTACTATTATAACAGGCCTGGTTGTTTATTTTGGAAACTGGGAATGTCAGTGTAGTGCAGGGTGTGGCCACCTGTGCTTGGACCCAGAGATGCCTCCTCTTGCTTTCAGTGACATGGTTCTGGAAGAGAGGTTGGACTTGGGATCTGAGTGACAGGCAGCTTGTGTGTGAGTTCTGGCCAATCATTCATTTGTTTGGCAGGAGGCGGGACTCTCATAAAAAGCTAGGGTCACATGGTCAGTCAGGAGTTCGTAGTCCAGTCTGGTGCCCAGAGAGGGGAGAGGTTCCCCTGCGGGGAGCCAACCGGAGCCCCCCCCCCCACGGGGAGGGAGGGGGAACCGGGACCCGCAGAAAAGCTGATGACACCGGATAGCATGTAGTGGCTGGTGTTGCTGGATGCCCCTGAGGTGGAAGGGAGCGTGCCAGACCAGAGAGAAGGGATGGAGAAGCCATTTCGGAAGAAGTAGCAACTAAGCGGAAGAAAACTGGGCGATCGGTCGTTTATGAGTGGCACATGGACTGTTGATCAAGTGATTGAAAGCCCAGGGGAACGGTACTACCAGAGGCTGAGGGATGTTGGTACGCAAGTCAGTGAGACAGGTGGTGATGGCCTGTGACTTGGGTTCAACAATGCCCCAGGATTCCAATCAGTCAGGCGGGAGGAATTATTATTATTATTAGCAGTAAAGCTCCCAGCACAAGTAGAGATACAGACTGTTCTTAAAAGTTCTGCAGGTGAAGAAGTTATTCAGAGTGACTCTTTACCATATATTCTCTAGTAAATTTACTTCCGTCTTCCCCATTGAAGAAATTATTCAAAGTGATTTTATTAGTCCGCATTGTGCTAGGTCTTTGCACAAAATAGGCAAAGAAAAGATTATGAAGCAATAAAAGAGCATCTCAGAAAACCCTTCTCCTATCCCAGTTATGTTACATTATTAAAGCAAGAGAAAAAGTACAAAATGGACTGTTTCTATTTCTATGAGCTGCGAAGGGCTGGGTGGAAAACGTGATTTACGGATATAATAATTAATCAGCAGCTCCTTCTGCGGTAGGTTCTACAAGAGTAAACACAGTTGATTGATAATAACCGGCTTCAGCCAAACACTGACCATGAATGAAAGAAAAGTTTTTGTGTTATCATTCATATTGTCTGAAAATTGACCAAGAAATCATTAATTCTGCCAGGGTATGTAAATATATATATATATATATATATATATATATATATATATATATATATATATATATATATATATATATATATATATATATATATATATATATATATATTTGTAGTATGGAGGAGAACCGCACCCAGTCTTCCACCTAGTGCCAGCAAACAGGTCTTCCCACTGACCTTACATGTATAGAATAAAGTTCAAAAGTTGCTGCTACTTAAAAATCGTCCGACTGCGTGAAAGGAGCCTACAGGTTTTCACCACAATTATCTATTTTAGATGCATTCACAAATGTCATCACATGTGGAATCAATATGGTCAATTACTTCTTATTTCAATCAAATCCTTGTTACGAATACTAATTTCATAACATAGAGACAGGGCCGGCGCTCCCACTAGGCGAACTAGGCAGCCGCCTAGGGCGCACTGCCGCCTAGGGGCGCAGCCACGGCCGCTGGGTCCCCTCAAGAGGATTGGTTCCCCCCTGGCGGGTGGTGGCTGGTGCGGTGCGGAGTATAGTGGGAGTCGGCTCCCGCGGCTCCAACTGGCTGGCTGCAGAGTCGCTTGGCGGGGAGAAGGAGCAGGCAGATTCCCCCTCCCCCAGAGCCAGGGGCAACCATACCAATGTCCAGCAGCCGTGAGTGTCAGCTCTCTGCCCGCCCCGCCTCCCTCCCTGGGTGATGTGCAGCCATTGGAGGAGCAGGGCGAGCGGCAATGTGCACAGAGACAGCCGGATGGACTGGCCATAGGACACACTGGGCCGAGGCCGCCGGGCCACTTGTCTTGGAGGAGCCCAAAACAAAGCTGCTCCTGCAGCCCGCCCTGCTTACCCAGCCTCTCCATGGTAGTCCGCCGGAGCCCGGGGGTGGAACCAAACGATCAGCTGATCAGATGGGGGACGAGCTGGAGGAGGTCTCCCGTGCGTGAGTTGTGACTAACAGCCTGTAGGAGACCCCCTCTCCTAATCCTGGGACTTGTGACAAATTGACTGCTGCCCGCTGCCATGTGGAGGGAGCTGGAAAGAAGTGCCCCAAGGTAAGAACTTATCAGGTGGTGGGGGGAAACGCTGGGGATGAAGGCTTCCAGTCAGACCTTTTCACTAATAAGGGGGCCCCCAGATCCTGGCCCCCCACCCTATGTGATTGAGTATGGGGTACATCGTGCCCCTACCCATTCACCTGGAAAAAGTGTCAAAAATTAAAACAAACTACACAGGTTTATAGTAGTTTATTAGTCAGCTCTGGGGGTCTCTTCCGACTTCGGGGGTCTCTTCATTCTTCTCCGTGCTCTCCGGCCTCTTCTCCCTTTCTCTGGAGTCTTTTGCCGGGCTCCTCCACTATCTTCTGCTCTTTTGCCCGCTCTTTTGCTAGCGGGGGCCCGGTCTTCTTCGTCGTCATCTTCCCTCTGCTTTTCTTCCAATGTTGACACGAGGCTCTCTCCCGCTGTAATGCCCGGTGCGCGGTGCGCAACGACTTATATTGGCATGGGGCGTGGTCACCGAGTGATGTCATCCGGTGACCACGCCCCATTATGACGTCACCGCCCTGGGCATGATGGGATGGTGGCGTCATAAGGGGCGTGGTCACCGGATGACATCACCCGGTGACCACGCCCCATGCCTATATAAGTCGCCGCGCACCTCGCACACAGCATTACAGTGGGAGACAGCGTCGTGTCAACATCGGAAGAAGAGAAGAGGGAACAAGATGACGGAGAAGACCGGGCCACCGCTAGCAAAAGAGCGGGCAAAAGAGCAGAAGATAATTTTTTTTTTATTGGGGATAAATAGTAAACATTTTGAAGCAAAATGCATTTTCCTGTAATTTATGTGAATTGGTAGCATAACATTAAGAGAAGAATAAGGTTGGTGATGGGTTTGATTTACTAAAGGCAAACAGACTGTGCAGTTTGCAGGATCAGCACTCTGTAAGGGCATTTGCTCCAGAACTGATTAAATAAGGGAAGCTCTGCTGACTTCTATCATCCAATCACGTGCAAGCTAGAAAATGTGTTTGTTCCTTGCATGTGATTGGGTATTGTTTGCACAGCGAAGCTTCTCCTCATTTTCTAAGGTCTGGAGCAAATGCCCTTGCACAGTGAAACTGCACTTGCAAAGTGCACAGTCTATGTGCCTTTGGTAAATCAAACCCAATGACTTTTTCTAAGGTTTGTGATTGCTAGAAATCCAAATGATATTGAGTTCATGTAAGCATTTGATAGCTGCGCAGTAAATGCAAATCTCATCCAGATCATTGGACATCATTGTTGGTACCTTTCACTGGCAAGCTTTAGTGGTTAGCTCTCTTCACATGCACTTCTCTGGGGCTTGAATCCCAGTCTATATTTTACCTGAGGAGCAGCAGTCTACATACAGAGAGAGCTTTTGAGAGAATTTTGTTGCTGGGGACCTTTCTGGAGAGAGACAGAGATTGAGCCATTAAAGATCCCTTTACTGTGTGGGCAAAGTTTCACCAGAGAGTATAGAGTTGTGACCTGGGTGTGGAGGGACGGAGCTACTGCCAGGATATAGACTTTGCTGTGCTACAGACCAGAGCCACCCCAGGTAACTTAACCTGAGCGACCACTGCTGCTGTGTCGCTGGGTCTGGTGAGAATGCCTTGCAGCCATGACTTGTTGCTACCATTAGAGACTGAGCCCTTAGGAACTAACTACTCAGCTGCTTTGTATCTCATTTACTGCCTGCAGCCCTTATTGACTGTCCTTATGCATGCAAACAGTGATTGGGCCCCAACGGTAACTGGCTGAAGAGTCAGGACTAAAAATTCCCTTTACTGCTGCTAGCCAGAGACCCTTGTCTCTTGCTTAGTTTAGAACAACCTCTCCGGGGACACTGCATCATACCATAACCATTCCATTACAGTGCACTCTACCTCAGTTGTAGTACTATTATTAGTTACATTGCAGTTAATGTTTTATGCACTGTTTTTTGCTGAATCTGCTGATTCACGTGTTGATTCCAGTTTAGTGGTATTGAATCTGATTCTAAGTTACTTGGGCATAGCTATTGCTCTGTGTATCAGACTGTGTCCAAATTTACTTGCTATGTGCTCATTTATAACTACTCTTAGGCAGCTCTTGCTAAAACATATAACAAAAATCTAATTTGTGTCTTAATAAATCACAGATAACATACTAGTGAGATATGAATCTAAATACATATACTTGACTTACGAGCCAAATATCTTAAAGTCCAAGGGAGGCGGGTGTTTTTATTTTTGGTTTAATGTGCTCATTTATCTTCAACCTGCCATTTATTCTAACCCGAATTGATATATATTGAGTTCATCTAGCACTAAACAGTTTTGTTTCTATTTTATGGTAGTAACCAAAAGCCAGGTTAAAAGTTATTATACTTGTGCCCTAATATGTGCTTGCAGTGACTTTCATTCAACCAGGTCTTTCAGGGGGACTGAGGTTGTTCTTGTTCAGAGGACCCAAAATTACCAAGCAGCTTCTTGGAGGTAGAGATACATACCCTTACTTGTGTGGGGTTTTTCTGTGTGCACCAGATTCTTCCTACACTCCAAAAGATATGCTGGTACACTCATTTGCTCCTGTCTAAATTGGCCCAAGTATGTATATGTATGTGAGATAGGTAGGGCCGCTGATAAGGCAACACAACTGGTCCTGATGTACTGGGCCCAGACCTCAACAGCTAAACAGGGGGGCCCAGGGTAACTTTATTGTTAATTTCTTCCTAAATTAGGAAATAGATTTTACTAGACCACACCCCCACTTCTTCTTGTTTACCAGGGCTTAAATTACATTTCCCTGGGCCCCATCAGTTTACGAGCGGGGCCCAGGAAGTGGAACTTTTTTTTTTTTTTTTTGGGGGGGGCATAGGGGGGTAAAGTCAGTGTCACTGTTTCTAAAATAAAACCAAAGAATTTCCAAGCTGAATTTACCAACCAGCCTGCGACCAACCAAATTAACCTGCCTAACAGTATGCGTTAAAAACAAGGGTTTAGTTGCACAGATTTGCAAATACATGCATAAGCTGCAGGCCACGGCAAGGCACCCTGTATCCTGCAGACCCTAACTCTAACTTTGAAGAGTCTGCACAGTGGGAGCACATGTATTCGAATGGATAGATGAAGAGCAGATGACTGGTGGGAGCCCAACCCTCCTTAAAGGCGCAGGAGCACACTGAATACACAGCACATTGCAAAATGGCAGCCAAGGTGTCAGTGCGTTGCCTGACCAATATGTCAACAATACAAAAAAAGGTCACTGCCCCCACCTATAACTGGTCTTCACAGCAAGGAGCACTGGAAGGGCATTCGCATGTAAAATAAAACCAAAGAATTTCCAAGCTCAACTTACCAACCAGCCTGCGACCGACCGAATTAACCTGCCTAACAGTATGCGTTAAAAACAGGGGTTTAGTTGCACATATTTGCAAATACGTGCATAAGCTGCAGGCCACGGCAAGGCACCCTGTATCCTGCAGACCCTAACTCTAACTTTGAAGAATCTCCACAGTGGGAGCACATGGAGCACATGTATTCTAATGGATAGATGAAGGTAATTCCCGCCAGCAAAAGATTGAGGGCAGGTTCTCTATTTTTCAGTTGGAAAAAGTTCCTATCCGAAAATGCGTTCGTCTTTATGCAATTCGGACGCACAAAAAAATCACGCATGCTCAGATTTAAGTACGAGACAGAAACGCTCGGTCTGGATTAGCAGAATGAGTCCAAAGTGTGGCGCACTGGGTATTGAACTTCCGTTTTATAGTCCCGTCGTACGTGTTGTATGTCACCGCGTTCTTGATGGTTGGAATTTGGTGTGACCGTGTGTATGCAAGACAAGCTTGAGCGGAATTCCGTTGGAAAACCATCCAAGGCTTTTCCGACGCAAATTCCGATCGTGTGTACGCGGCATAACAGCAGCCCTGGAGATGGGGAGCTTAGTTTGTAAGCTGCTTGATGGCAGGGACATATGTGAATGTACAAAAGGGTACAGCAAAGGGTCTGAATACTTAGGACAATGTGATATTTCAGTTTTTCTTTTTTAATAAATCTGCAAAAATGTCAACAATTCTGTGTTTTTCTGTCAATATGGGGTGCTGTGTGTACATTAATGAGGAAAAAAATGAACTTAAATGATTTTAGCAAATGGCTGCAATATAACAAAGAGTGAAAAATTTAAGGGGGTCTGAATACTTTCCGTCCCCACTGTATATATATATATATATATGTATATATATATACATATATATATATATATATATATATATATACAGTGGGGACGGAATTGGCTGTGGAGAGGCTGGAATTTCCTTTTCCAGCCTCTCCACAGCCCTCCTCCCTGGATGATCCCTCCCCTGAATACTGATCCTGGAAGCGATCGGACGACCTGTGACGTCACTCGCGCTCCATGTGCGCTCCACGCTGGCCCCAGCCTCTTCCTGATGGCCATAGAAGGAGCTCCCGGATGGTAATCCATCCTCTGCAGCCTAGCATCCCTGCAGCGTCACCAGAACAGGACTAGAGGGCATACTGAGGACCGCACACTAATGCAGATGAGCTTTTTTATGTTTTTATTCTGTAAGTGTTATTTTACCTGGTGTCATTAAATAACAGTTGTTAATACTACACTCAGGTGGCGCTTCCTTTTCTACCCTTCTCTTGCCCATTACAGAGCCAGCTCTCTGAGGACAGCAGCCGCCTTTTTAACCAGCCTATTTTAACCATTGCACTGCCAGTTACTGCTTAACCCTTGAACTGCCAGCCTGTCCATCATGGACTAAGTTGCTTAGCCATTTATATTTCCTGTACTGTATAGACTTGTGTATTTGCGCTTACAGTTATTAATACCTTTTCTGGTCTTGGCCACTGTGCTGCAGCTCAGTTTCAGGGTCTTGGCAATCTTTTTATAGGTACAAACAAGGCCAAGGATAAATCCAAGGGAAAAAACCAAGCTTAACCACTTAAGCCCCGGACCATTTAGCTGGCCAAAGACCAGAGCACTTTTTGCGATTCGGCACTGCGTCGTTTTAACTGACAATTGCGCGGTCGTGTGATGTGGCTCCCATCCAAAATTGTTGTCCTTTTTTGCCCACAAATAGAGCTTTCTTTTGGTGGTATTTGATCACCTATGCGGTTTTTATTTTTTGCGCTATAAACAAAAAAAGAGCATCAATTTTAAAAAAAAAGCTATATTTTTTACTTTTTGCTATAATAAATATCCCTCAAAAATATATAAAAAAACTTTTTTTTTCCTCAGTTTAGGCCGATGCGTATTATTCTACATATTTTTGGTAAAAAAAAAATCACAATAAGAGTTTATTGATTGTTTTGCATAAAAGTTATAGCGTCTACAAAATAGGGGATAGTTCTATGGCATTTTTATTAATAATTTTTTTTTTTACTAGTAATGGCGGCGATCGGCAATTTTTATCGTGACTACGACATTATGGCGGACAGATCGGACACTTTTAGCGCTATTTTGGGAGCATTCATATTTATACAGCGATCAGTGCGATTAAAAATGCATTGATTACTGTGTAAATGTGACTGGCAGTGAAGGGGTTAACCAGGAGGGGGAGCTGCAGGGGTTAATTGTGTACTAGGGATGTGTTCTAACTGTAGGGGGGATGGGCTATGTGTGACAGACACCGATCACCGCTCCCGATCACAGTCAAGTCCGCAGGACCCACGATCACACTCACGGAGCCATGCATGCGACCACGCGGCAGCAAATTTAAGGGGACGTACCTGTACACCTATTTGCCTGTCCATGCCATTCTGCTGACGTATATGTACATGCGGCGGTCGGCAAGTGGTTAACTTACCACCAGCCTGCAGACAACCAAATAACCTGTCTAACAGTATGCATTAAACAGCAGGTGGACTGAAGGGGAGCCACCCCTTCTTAAAGGTACAATCTTCTTATAGCCTAGGCCATCTTTATGTAGAGCAACAATTCATTTTTTCAGATCCTCAGAGAGTTCTTTGCCATGAGGTGCCATGTTGAATTCCAGTGACCAGTATGAGAGAGTGAGAGCGATAACACCAACTTTTTAACACACCTGCTCCCCATTCAAACCTAAGACCTTATAACACTAACGAGTCACATGACACCAGGGACGGAAAATGGCTAATTGGGCCCCATTTGGACATTTTCACTTAGGGGTGTACTCACTTTTGTTGCCAGCAGTTTAGACATTAATGGCTGTGTGTTGAGTTCTTTTGAGGGGACAGCAAATTTACACTGTTATACAAGCTGTACACTCACTACTTTACATTGTAGCAAAGTGTCATTTCTTCTGTGTTGTCACATGAAAAGATAGAATAAAATATTTACAAAAATGTGAGGGGTATACTCACTTTTGTGAGATTATATATTTTTTTTTCTTTTTTTTTTTTTCTTGCATGGGTTTGTGTTGAGTTCTCCAGTTTTATTTTACCTTGCAGACATATTGGTTGGGTGGCCTTCTTCCAGTTCAGACTAGCAGGATGAGAGTCCAAAACTGACTTTAGAAAGTGTTCTCTACCAAAGGAGTAGTTGATGATCGCCAAAAAATCTTACAACAGAAGTAGTGGGTCAGTCAACAGAAAACAAATTTAAACATGCTTGGGATAAACACTAGTCTATATTCAGACAAAACGGTTAATAACCACCACAGACCCAGACAGTATGGTCCCCTGCTGACACCATCGGCAGGCAGCTCAACTCTTTAACAAGACACAGAAGTTGAATATGCTGCAATTTTGATTCAGATACATTGCAGAGGATATTTTTCCAATCTTTTAGGCATCATTCACATAGACAAACCAAACCATACCCCCATGCAAAGGAACATAATCACTCACCTGAGGTGCACAGGTGTTCTGTGCAGGGGTGTGCAGGAAGCCTGTTGGAATCAATGACAGGTGGCCGGCTGCATGGGTCTGCACAGACCTTCAAGTTCACATCCTTGCAGGTCCAATGAACAGATCAGAATGCAGTCTGTCTGTGTCCTGGTCTGTGCATCAGAGCGATACAGATGTATACTTCGGGATATACATGGAGGTCCCTTCACATGGGCACACAGATTGTTACACCCATGTGAATGATGCCCTAAAATTTAAGAAAACACAATTTTCCTAAACCCTGTCCCTGTGAAAAATGAAAGTGAAGGGTCTAACTAGCACTAAACATGAGGGAAAGTAGAGGGAGATGCCAGATCACATAAGTAAACAGAACAATAACTAAACCCCAAATGTAAAAAAAAAGGGAAAGACTCCATGGACTACTTGTTTTCCAGCCATCATGTGTTTACGTTTTAATGTGTCCCTATGTTATGTGTGTCTGTAGGATGGTTGACGGACGTTAACATGTTGTCACTGGTGTAACGCATATGTAGCGCACTACTCCCTTGGGAGCTGCAAAGTTGTTCATTACCTTTATGTGAATAACCCTAGATCTTCCTTCCAATACAACTTCAGAACACCAGACAGTCTTTATATTTTATAAAGAACTTTATTCTTGAACTTGGGTTGGTAAACAAGTGGATAGAAGATATGAGATGCCTCTATTAATTCTGGTTCCTGTCTCTGATCTTGTGTACTTTCCTTTTTGAGCTGACCAGCATCACTCTGAATAACGCTGTGGAAAAAAAGATTCCAAAGTCCCAGGCCTCCACTGCCTAATTCCTTGACTCTTGCAATCAATCCCTGTCAGTTCAGAAAAGTACTTCTCACTAGGTCCTTGGACTCATAGCAAGTTTACGGATAAGCACCACTGGGTTGCATTCCCTTTGCTCACTCCCAATTAACAGTCCATGGAACTCACAGAAAGTCAATTCCCAGTTTCCTCCGTTCGCTTTGCTCCTACTCCCTCCTCCTCATTGTCCGGTACATCCCCGGCTGGGACGTCCGGTCTCTCCTCTGGTCTACATGACGACCTCTGCTCCTGCTATCCAGCACTGAGGTCTCTGAACCTCCAGGCCTTCACGCCTCTCCCTGCAGCACTCTTTACATGGTTCCAACTCCTCCTGACTCCTGAATCTCCTTCCAAGCATGTGACCCCAGCTTATATGCGAGTCCTGCCCCTGCCAATATAATTTAATGATTGGTCCAGAGCTCTCTATATAAGCTGCATGCCACTCAAGTCCCAAATCCTGCCTCCCTTCCAGAATATTTCCACTGGAAGGATGAGGGGACCTCCTTGAGCCAGAGTGTAGGTGGCAACACCCCCCTCTATTCTAACACTCTCTCCCACAAAATAAACAACCAGGCCTAAGGAAAAAAATGCAAAGCCCTGGCCAATTTTACCTATCACTAATAACAGAACACACTAAGCATCCACTTGAATGGGGTGGGTGCTACACATACATGTGTTGCAAAAGTGAGCCTTATTCTGAGGTGCCCTTTGTATGGTCACAGCATTTCTCCATAGCGCTAACCCAGCCCTGAGATCGAGCCCCGAACTCGAGCTGTCACTGACAACTCCTGGTCTCGCACCCGCAATCGGAAGGTGGAGGACTGGCACCCGATTATATGAGTGGTGTTCAATGGCTATCACAGTGATCAGTCAGTAAAACCCACCCCTGTACTCTCTTTATCTTTCTGAATGGAGAAGAAGATACCTTGAAGAAGAAGATATCTTGCTCTTAGAGGAGAAAAGGGTAAAAAAAAGTCTGTGTGTAAAAAAAAAAAAATATTAATATATAAAGATAAAATAGCTAGTTCAGGGCATGATCTAGGTTAGTGTCCCTCTTGTCCTGCCCGTGTGTGCAGCATTCTGAACATCTGCACATACAGCTGTAGCTCTAAGCAGGAGCACACGCACAGAGGACACTCCTAAAGGAATTCATAGGTCCTGGCAGCACAGGGGGTACACACCTAATGGTAATGTAATATATGTAATATACAACAAGGATCTCTAGAGGTCAGAGCAGAGGGACGTTAAAGGACATTCAATTATATAGATATATTTTACTATAAAAAATTCACATTTATTTTACCATGTTAAACTTTATACTCCATTGTTCAAGTTAGTATACACAGGGCTTTTTGCACTGAATGTATGTAATGGCGAGGGATGCTGGATTATGTTACAGTGTCTATTGATGCTGGCTGCTGGGGGATCTATTGTTACTGGAGGTGCTATTTTTTTGCAGGGGTTTATTGTTGTTGGGGAGGACTATTGTTGCTGCTGGGGGACATATTGTCTCTGGAAGCAATCTATTTTTGCAGGGGGGTGGTCTGTTGTTGCTGGCGGGTGATCTATTGTTGCTGGGGGGGCAGTTGTTGTTGGGCGGGATTTACTGTTGAGGGAGCAGTCTATTGTAGCTGGCTGCTGGAGGGTCTATTCATGTTGTCTATGGGGGGGGGGGGGTCTGTTGTTGCTGCTGGGGGTCTATTGTTGCTGGAGGGGGTATTTTTTGCAGGTGGTCCATTGTTGCTGGGGGGGGGGTCTATTGGTGGCTGGAGGGGATCTTTTTTATTGATTTTCTTGTTATCATTAACAAATTCCATCCAAATTACCACAAATATTACTTGGTTCTGTATTTTCTAAAATGGGCAGTATTGGGAAGTGGGTAGGGACCATGTAACGATGCTCGGAGGTGGATAGGAGCAGAGACAAGGCTAACTCCGAAAGGCAGAGTTCCTGCACCTATTCTCTGAGAAAAAAAAAGCCCTGAATATACATAACCAGACAATTACATTAATGATCTCTATATTTTCCTATCAAAGCCTATAAACATGGCTAAGATGGATCCAAATTTGGCATGTTCAGCAGGAACCAGGCAAATTTCGATCCACCTATGCGTAGGCTGGCTATACAACCAGTCTGAACTTTTTTTTTGTCCCAAACACTCCTAGCGATCATCGTATTCTGCCGGTGGGGAAGGCTCCCCTTTCCCCCTGCCTAAGGCCAGATTTAGACTTTGGGGGGCCCAGGGGCACTTCAGGTTGGTTTACATTCTCAGTGACAGTCACACATTTTTAAAATGCACGACACAACGTCATTCTGAGGTCATGCACACATACACACACACACAAGCAGTCATAGTGCGCTATGTGTGGTTCAATTGAGCTGTCAAAATTCAATTTTAAAAAACGCTGTGAACCGGTAATGGAAAACGTGTGATGCTCAGGCTACAATGGAAACAATCCAGTGTCCACCACTGTGAGTGCAGGTCAGGAAGGGAGCTCGTCTCCGCTCCAAACAACTGTGAAGAAAAGGATGGATCCCATGAAGCTGCACATCAACGCAGACCCACTGATATTTTGAAAGAATGGCAGTCTCAGCCTGGGCTCCCACCAGGCCATGCCCCCAACACATTTCACTCTGCCCCTTGGAGCTTAATCATGAGGGGCGAAGTTAAATGTGTTAGGGGCAGGGTGAAATGTGTTGGGGGCGTGGCCTGTTGGGAGCCCAGGCTGAGACTGCATTCATTCCAATACCAGAGGGTCTGCATTGATGTGCAGCTTCATGGCATCCATCCTTTGAAAAACAATGCAATTAGGGCTGCAACTAACAATTATTTTCATAATCGATTAGTTGGCTGATTATTGTTTTGATTAATCGGATCAAATCCTCAAAAAAGTGTCCTGTATAACTTAGTTAACCACTTCAGCCCCAGAAGATTTGGCTGCTCAATGACCAGAGCACTTTTTGCAATACGACACTGCGTTGCTTTAACTGACAATTGCGCGGTCGAGCAACATTGTACCCAAACAAAATTGACGTCCTTTTTTTCCCACAAATAGAGCTTTCTTTTGGTGGTATTTGATCATCATATTTTGTACATTTGCTATAATAAATATTTCCAATTTTTTTAAAAAGGCAATTTTTTTTTCTCAGTTTAGGCCGATATTTATTCTTCTACATATTTTTGGTAAAAAAAATTGCAAGCAGCGTATATTGATTGGTTTGCACAAAAGTTATAGGGGGTTATTTACTAAAGGAAAATCCACTTTGCACTGCAAGTGCACTTGAAAGTAAAGTCACTGTATATCCGAGGGGGACATGCAAGGAGAATAAAAAACAGCATTTTAGCTTGCACATGATTGGATGATAAAATCAGCAGAGCTTCCACTCATTTCAGATCTACCCCTTAGATTTAGAGCGACTGCACTTCCAAGTGCACTTTCAGCGCAGTGCAAAGTGGATTTGCCTTTCATAAATAACCCCCATAGTGTCTTCAAAATAGGGGATAGATTTATGGCATTTTTATTACTATTCTTTTTTTTTTTACTAGTAATGGCGGCAATCTGCGATTTATGATGACTGCGACATTATGGCAGACACATCAGACACTTTTGACACATTTTTAGGACGATTGACAATTATACAGCAATCGGTGCTATAAAAACGCACTTAATACTGTATAAATGTCACTGGCAGGGAATGGGTTAACACTAGGGGGCGATCAAGGGGTTAACTGTGTTCCCTATGTGTGTGTTCCAACTGTAGGGGGAGGGGACTGACTATATTAGATGACCGATCGTGGTTCCTAGCTATTAGGAACTCACGATCTGCATCTCCTCTCAGAACAGAACAGGGATTTGTGTGTTTACACACACACGTCCCCGTTCTGCCTGTTGTGCCCGCAATCGCTCCTGGCCTGTGGTCATTGCGACCGCCGGTCACGAGCATTGGCACCCCCTGCGTCCAGCCGACTCTTGTGCGTGCCTGCTATCCCGCTTAAAAGAGCCGACATATAGCTACGATGGCTCGCGGGATCGTGCCGACCTGCTGCAGTATAATGACGGCGGCTGGTCGGCAAGTGGTTAATATGAAAAGTTAAAAAAAAGACATTTTATTCTTGAATATCTCTATGCAGTGGTAAATATAAATAATCAGCTATATGGTTGGTGAACAAAATATGTAATCAACTCTGAGAATAACAGACAGAAGATATGTATTGGAGGCTGGATCTGTACATATCATCAGACTCAGAGATCAACATTTTTATTTAAAGAAAAAAATAAATTAAAGATCTAACACCCTGTTTTGCAGATTTTCAGACAGGACTCTAATATTATATTATGCATGACAGACTCCCTTGTCATAGGCAGGTAGCTTAATACAACCTGTGCCTGCTGTCAGTAAGACATTTAGTAGCAGCAGCATGCTTTTTTTTTATCACCAGTCATGATGGGGTTAAAAAAACAAAAATGAGTCCTTTGTATATACTGACATGTTTGGACAGTGTGAGCTGTATGTGTGCTGCACTGTATATACAAAACAGATTCCAGCGCACATATACAAAAATGACATTTATCCTGCAAGGCTAGTTAAAAATACCTGAACATATTCAAAAATACGGGGGTTTGGTCACACTATATAGTGCTAAGCCCATTTACTGCAACAAAGTACCCCGAATTAGTGGTTCCTACCCTAGTAATAGAATGAAAGAACCTGTGTCTCAACCATGGGAGATAAACTCCTCTGCAGGGGTGCAGAGCGGGGGTGCTGTGTATTGTGCAGAGCTTGGGGGGGTGCTGTGTATTGTGCAGAGCTTGGGGGGTGCTGTGTATTGTGCAGAGCTTGGGGGGGGGTGGGCTGTGTACTGTGCAAGAGTCCAGAGGTGTGGAACTGTGTAATGTGCAGGGGTCCAGAGGTGCGGGTAGGGGGCTGTGTAATGTGCAGAGGTGCGGGTTGGGGGGAGGCTGTGTAATGTAACAGGGTTTAGAGGTGCAGGTGGCTGTGTAATGTAACGGGGGTTCAGAGGTGCAGGGGCTGTGTAGTTTGCAGGGGACTGTGTTAAAGGGGTCCATAGGTGCGGGGGCTGTGTAATGTAACGGGGGTTCAGAGGTGCAGGGGCTGTGTAGTATGCAGGGGACTGTGTTAAAGGGTCCAGAGGTGCGGGGGCTGTGTAATGTAACGGGGGTTCAGAGGTGCAGGGGCTGTGTAGTATGCAGGGGACTGTGTTAAAGGGTCCAGAGGTGCGGGGGCTGTGTAATGTAATGGGGGTTCAGAGGTGCAGGGGCTGTGCAGTATGCAGGGGACTGTGTTAAAGGGGTCCAGAGGTGTGGGGACTGTGTAATGTAAAGGGGGTTTCCTACATTTTACCCACAGTTATAGCTGCAGTCCTATATTCTATTAGGTTGTACATTTTTTATGAATTTTCTGAAAGCGCACAAAAAGTCCCTCATGGCGCACTTTCAGAAAACAAGAATATATATTTTTTTGGGGAGTGACACCATGTTTTACGGCACCAGGTGACACCACCCCTAGTGATGCCACTGAATGGGCTCCCCTCCACCATCACACCGAGGACAGCATGTCGGTGGCCGGGCTGAGGAAATAATCCATAAAGTCACACAGGTGAAACGATGACCGTTTGTGTCCCCCCCCCCCTATATCTATCACACAGCACACCCCCAATCTGCACACTGGGCTCCTCACTGTCTTTTCATACATGGGGGAGGTGTATTGTATGATATGGGGGGTGTATTGTATGATATGGGGGGTGTATTGTATGATATGGGGGGGTATATTGTATGATATGGGGGGGCTGTATTGTATGATATGGGGGGTGTATTGTGTATTGTATGATATGGGGGGGCTGTATTGTATGATATGGGGGGTGTATTGTATGATATGGGGGGGTGTATTGAATGATATGGGGGTGTATTGTATAATATGGGGGGTGTATTGAATGATATAGGGGGGTGTATTTTATGATATGGGTGGGGTCTGTGTTGTATGATATGGGGGGGCTGTATTGTATGATATGGGGGGAGGGGGCTGCGTATGGCAGACAGTGTCCCCATCTTCCCAAATCCTGACCTCTGACCCCGCCTGACTGATGATGATCTGTGATTGGCTGTCTACATGGCCTCATTTACAAGGGTGGCGGTGAAGCTGCATTATTACCGACCGCCAACCTGCAGGAGAAGGCTATACACCGGTTACAGCCCAGGTAGGTGAATGGGGCGGAGCCACAATGAAGTGTAATGTAGGTGGGTGTGGTTGGGGCTTCTCAAGGCTCTGGCAGGTGTCAGGCGGCTGGGAGGAAACTATCGCTTGCTATTATTACCATCTTGAGGAGACAGATGACCCGCACATTCTTCTTTAACTTTGTGAGTGCAACCTATTTTAACCCTTTCATGACTAATGCAGCGTACACACGGTTGGACTTTTCGACCGGACTGGTCCTCCGGACCGAGTCCGGCGGACAATCCGATCACGTGTGGGCTTCATCGGACCTTCAGCGGACTTTACCAGTCGAAAATCTGACGGACTTTAGATTTGGAACATGCTTCAAATCTTTACGTCGTAACTCCGCCGGACCCAGAAATCCGCTCGTCTGTATGCTAGTCCGACGGACAAAAACCGACACTAGGGCAGCTATTGGCTACTGGCTATCAACTTCCTTATTTTAGTCCGGTGTACGTCATCACGTACGAATCCGTCGGACTTTGGTGTGATCGTGTGTAGGCAAGTCCGTTCGTTAAAAAGTCCGTTGGAAGTCTGTCAAAAGTACGTTGAAAGTCCGTTGGAAAGTCCGTCAGACCAGTCCGGTCGAAAAGTCCGCCCGTGTGTATGCAGCATAAGCCTTTTTTTGACATTTGGTGTTTACAAGTTAAAATCCATATTTTTTGCTAGAAAATTACTTAGAGCCCCCAAACATTTTATATGTTTTTTTAGCAGAGAATCTAGAGAATAAAATGGCGATTGTTGCAATATTGTTGCGGTATTTGTGCAGCGGTGTTTTAAACGCAACTTTTTGGGAAAAGGGACACTTTCATGAATTTAAAAAAAAAACAAACAGTAAAGTTAGCCCGATTTTTTTGTATAATGTGAAAGATGATGTTACGCCGAGTAAATAGATACCAAACATGTCATGCTTTATAAGTGCACAAACTCGTGGAATGGCAACAAACTACGGTACCTAAAAATCTCCATAGGCGACGCTTTAAAAATGTTTTACAGTTACCAGGTTAGAGTTACAGAGAAGGTCTAGTTCTAGAATTATTGCTCTCACTCTGACGATCGCGGCGATACCTCACATGTGTGATTTGAACACCGTTTACATATGCGGGCGCGACTTCCGTATGCGTTTTCTTTGCTGCGTGAGCTCGCGGGGACGGGGGCACTTTACATTTTTTTTTCTTATTTTTATATTAATAAATTGTGTTTAAAAAAAAAAATGGGATCACTTTTATTGCTGTCACAAGGGATGTAAGTCTGTTGGAAGTCTGTCAAAAGTACGTTGAAAGTCCGTTGGAAAGTCCGTCAGACCAGTCCGGTCGAAAAGTCCGCCCGTGTGTATGCAGCATAAGCCTTTTTTTGACATTTGGTGTTTACAAGTTAAAATCCATATTTTTTGCTAGAAAATTACTTAGAGCCCCCAAACATTTTATATGTTTTTTTAGCAGAGAATCTAGAGAATAAAATGGCGATTGTTGCAATATTGTTGCGGTATTTGTGCAGCGGTGTTTTAAACGCAACTTTTTGGGAAAAGGGACACTTTCATGAATTTAAAAAAAAAACAAACAGTAAAGTTAGCCCGATTTTTTTGTATAATGTGAAAGATGATGTTACGCCGAGTAAATAGATACCAAACATGTCATGCTTTATAAGTGCACAAACTCGTGGAATGGCAACAAACTACGGTACCTAAAAATCTCCATAGGCGACGCTTTAAAAATGTTTTACAGTTACCAGGTTAGAGTTACAGAGAAGGTCTAGTTCTAGAATTATTGCTCTCACTCTGACGATCGCGGCGATACCTCACATGTGTGATTTGAACACCGTTTACATATGCGGGCGCGACTTCCGTATGCGTTTTCTTTGCTGCGTGAGCTCGCGGGGACGGGGGCACTTTACATTTTTTTTTCTTATTTTTATATTAATAAATTGTGTTTAAAAAAAAAAATGGGATCACTTTTATTGCTGTCACAAGGGATGTAAACATCCCTTGTGACAGTAATAGGTGTTGACAGGTACTCTTTATGGAGAGATCGGGGGTCTAAAAGATGTCGTCATGACGTCGCTTCCGTGTTTACGTTTAGGAGGCTGGAACGAAGCCGCTCATGGCTTCGTTCTAGACTGTTACTAGCTGCCGGAGGCGGCAGATTGGTGATCGGGCTTCCCGGTGGAACGGGAGGCCCGGTAAGAGCGGCAGGAGACGGCGAGAGGGGGGGACGTCCCCTCCCGCTCCTCCGGTATAACAGCTGAGCGGCTTTTAGCCGCATCAGTTGTTATACCTGGATAGCCAATCGCCGGCTCTAAAAAAACAGTACCGGGATGATGCCTGCAGCTGCGGGCATCATCCTGGTATAACCCCCGAAAGCCGAGTACGCACATCTGCGTACGCTCGGCAGGAAGGGGTTAATTCCTCATTGCTTTTTATTGTTAAAATTGATACACTTGGATGGCGGTGCCTTCTTTTTCCTTTTTATTTTTCAGGCTGGGAGAGTGGGAGGAATCTATTACCTCATCATCACTGCTGTTATCTCTCTGATAGCCCCACACTACCACACCACTACTGCCTGAGTTCCATGTGGTTGTGGATTGGTCCCATTCACTTGGCAGGGGTAAATGAGGCCTCAGAGGTAAAGCAGATGTTGAGGAGGTGACATATCTCCTTCCAGCCACCCTCTGAAAAGTGATCACCGCAAGCTCTCTATAGAGGGGAGGAAATGATGCCACAAGTGTGACTGAGCCATAGATTGTACATACAGTGTAAGTGGGGGTTTGAGTCAGAGAAAGAGCTCACTCCTGTGATGGTAAAAGTGAAAAGTAAGAGCTAGGCCCCTCTTAGCAGCGTCCTAGCAACAAGGCAGGATGGGATGATGCGATCTCTGATTGTTTTTCAGTCAGGTTTTAGGAAAGACATAAATGGCCTACACCTATAGCAAGGGCATTATTCAACTTTGGTCAGAGCTGCACAGTTTTTGTTTATCTACAGACACCCCTTACCTACATATGCAGTTTGTGGTACAGGTGAACTATGCCTTTAAGACAGCACATTTATTATTATGGGCTGCCTAATACACCACAATAGGCCTAAATTCCCACTTGTAAGTATTTTTTTATTTTTTTTTTACAAAAACTTTTTTTTTTTTTTTCCCAGTGTTCACTTATGGGCTCATTTACTACACTGGGTGGAATGTGCTAGGGGAAAAAAGAAGGCTTTTTTTTTTTTTTTTTGCACAGGAGACTTTACATGTCTATTCTGCTAAAAATCCCTACCTCTTAGCAAATGTTTATTTTTAGAGTTTAATTCCACTTTTGCCTATCACTGTATTATTACTATAATAATAGTATTTTACGCCTGCCTAGAGTTCCTCTTTAGCAGGGATGCATTGTAGTGCTTGCTCATTAATATTATGGTTATAGAGAATACAATTGTTAAAGAGGAACTAAACCCTCCTATGCTTTATAGAGCAAAGAAGCTGCCATATTGGCCTATGTTTGATGTGCAGTTGCCATGGTGCTGCACATGTGATCAGTTAAGCAACTGCCATTTGATGGCTTGACAGTTCAGTTGAGAACACAAGCAATTGTGAGGGTTATCATTCAATGTAACTGTTTTGGGAAAGGGGTTTAGTTCCACTTTTAGCCTTTCTGCATATCATCGGGTGGCAGCTGACCATTCCTCTTTGTTGCAGGGCACAGCCCCGGCTACGGTAGTGGAGCCTATTCTGGAGACACGGAGATGCGCAGATTGAGTGTGCAGATCATTCATCCAGAAGGTATGTAGGGGGGGGTATCAGCCCTCTATAACACAAGAGAAGTGTAATTGCCTTTATACTGTAAATATATGGGATCAGTGAGAGCAAGTAGGAAGAGCTGAGCAGAAACAGAAATTAGACATGTGCCCTATGGTGCCACTACAGTACTCATCAGTGCCCTACAGTGCCCATCAGTGAGTGCTTATGAAATATGCAGTATATTTCATAAGCACTTACTGATGGGCACTGTAGGGCACTGCGTTGAACATGCACTAACGCACTGAAATAATATACTGCAGTAAACCTGCCCTGACCAAATAAACTGACACTAAAGTAAAAATGAATGATCCCACTACTCTCACACTGTACTTTCGCTAGGTTCACACTAAACTGATATTCTGCACTGACAATAGAATCACAATAGCCCACTATAGCACATTAACTCACTAGTAGCACTGAACAGAACCCTGTTCCATCTCTTTCCGCACCAATATCACACTGCAAATGGCCGCCATGGGGAGAATATTTTTATAGTGTGGGGTGGGACTAAGAGTAATGAGCCAATGATTGGATAGAGTTATGACAGTTTTCAGTCATGGCTCTGACAGTGCTCTGTGCCCATTGGGCAACGTTTTCATGGCTTTAGCCAATCAGGGCTTCCAATGTACTGTGCGGTGACGCAGTGCAATGTGGTCATTTGGCGGGCTGAACAAATGGTCGAACGCCCCGATAATTCGGGTGTTCGTCAAACGGGGGCGAACAGCCAATGTTTGGCCCAAACTCATGCTAATCGCCCAACTCTAGTTAACAGTAAAACACAGTAAGATCAGAACATTAACTCAATAAAACGACAACTATTTTTGTGAATTTTTATTTTTTGGAACTTGTAAACTTTCCAGACTAGGGGCTCTCAAAATGCGATAGCCAGTTTCCTGACTATCTAACATCTTTTGAGACTTTGTGTGAATGTGTGCCCTAGACAATGCCTTTCTGTACTCTATACTAATACTCCACTAGTGTGTGGTAGCGACGGAAGCAGTCCTTTAAGGCTGAGACCAGGTTGGCCAGGACAGAAGGCACAAAAAAAGCGGGTATGTCTTCTTATTCCGTGTCTGCTACAGACATGACATCTTTTTTTGGCATTTTGGCATTTTCTGGGTACCAGGAATGGCATCCAGAAAATGCCTCTCATGCAGCTGCCTCACTGCATCTGGATTGGGAAATTGGGCCACAGCATCTTCTGGATACAAAAGGGCTGTGATGAACTCTTCCTGAAATTTTAGGAAGGATCTGCTTCTTTCTGAAGCTTTGTATTGTACAAAAGCGTTGAACAGAGCCAACATAGACAGTTTCTTCTACCAGCGTCTGGCTTTATGGAAAATGAAGTACAGCGCCATCATCTGATCTTTAAAGTCCACCACTCCCATGTTAAAGTTGTGTTCGTGGACACAGAGGGGCTCTTCAACATCAGATGCCATTGTAACTTGGATTGCCGTATCTGTGTGAATGGAAGCCCGGATGAAAACATCCCGTTTGTCCTTCAACTTCACTGCAAGCAATTCATTGTTTTTCAAGCAGGCTCTCTCCTCCGTCTAAGTCGGGTATTTAAAAGCCTTTAGGGGAAGCCCCAGCGATTAGGTCGCACGGTGTCACATGAGCAAATTTCTAATTCAAAAAGGTGTCCAAAAAGTGGCATGCTTGTATAAAAGTTGTCCACGTACAAATGGTACCCTTTACGGAACAAGGAAGACACCAAGTCCCAAACAATCTTGCCACTGCTCCCTATGTAGTCTGGGCAGTCGCGGGGCTCCATGTGACTATCTCTTCCCTCGTAAATGTGGAAATTACATGTATTGTCTGTTGCCCTCTCACAGAGCTTATACATTTTGACCCCAGATCTGACACGCTTGTTGGGGAGAAACTGTTTGAAAGCAAAGCAGCCAGAAAAATTTATGAGGGACTCCTCTACGCACACCTCTTATTGGGGCATATACAAGTCTGCAATTTTTTGGGTAAAGTAATTTATGAGGGGCTGAATTTTTTGGAGCCAATCACATTCAGGGTCACCTCGAGGATGACAGAGTTCATTTTCATTGAAATTAATAAATCGCATTATATTCTCGTATCTACCCCTGGCCATTTCAGCAAAGAACATGGGCATATGATGAATTGGGTCTGTGCACCAATATGACTGCAACTCATTCTTTGTAGTAATACCCATGTTGAAGGTTAGGCCCAAAAAAGTCTTATATTCAGAAACCGTGAAATGTTTCCATGCGAATTGCCTGGCAAGGTTTGAATTTGGGTCTGTGGCATATAAATTGCTTTGGTCTACAATTGATCTGTACAGATCTGTGAAAAACAGCTCCAATAAACCAAGGAGAGATTTAATCTGCTGTTTCCACCTGAGAGTTTTAATTTGCTGTTTCCACCTGAATTCCGGGTTGGGCAGTGAATGGGGGAAGTACGGCTGTTGCAGAATCTGTGGGCTGCCAATCAGGATTGTCAAGGGTTGTCAGGATTGACAAGCACATCAGGCAGGGCAATATGGGCTTCTACGGGCCTGTGTTTTGAATTCTTGGTGGCTGCGGGGCACTGCTTGTGCTAGACACCACACAAGCTTGATCTAAACTTATGGGACTCGGCACATCACCAAGTGTAACTGCTGAAAAACAGCTCCAAAAAACCAAGGAGAGTTTTAATCTGGTTTTTCCACCTGAATTCCGGGTTGGGCAGTGAATGGGGGAAGTACGGGTGTTGCAGAATCTGTGTGCTGCCAATCAGGCAGGGCAATATGGGCTTCTATGGGCCTGTGTTTTGAATTCTTGGTAGCTGCGGGGCACTGCTTGTGCTAGACACCACACAAGCTTGATCTGAACTTATGGGACTCGGCACATCACCAAGTGTTACTGCAGTGCTGGTGTGTCTAAGACCAGGGTGTACTATGCCGCTGGTGCTCGCCAGTTCACCAAAAAGAAGAGCTGCACTAGTACTGGCACTCTGCTGCCTACCTAGTGCGATTCACAGATAAAAAAGTACTTGCCTGTCAGGGACTGCTTGAACCGCTACAAAAAATGTACCTGCTAGTGCTAGCATAGATCAGGCCTGATCTTGCTAATGCTGCAGTTTTGTGTACTGTGCATCAGTGATCTAGTAACACCGCACGGGGGGGGGGGGGGGGGGGGGGGGGGGGCTAAACGCAGGTGCTGGCAGGTGTCCAGGCTGATCCTGCTAATGCTGCATTTTTGGAAACACTATACTATTGGGGACGCTAGCATAGTTCTGATCTTAGGGTTAAAATTTATTAGTGAATATGTGGTGGGTAAACTGACGCTATCTGGGATTGAAGCTGACACATAATAATAATAATACAGTGATCAGAAAAAAACCTGTACTAATGACCCTGTGACAGGGCCGTGATAGGGTTAACTAGGGGTTCGCATATCCTGAACACAGGAAACTGTGTTCGGGATATGCAGCAGGCAAACTTTGTCTAGGATTGACACTAACACTATCTAGCATCACCAGTGACACTAATGCAGTGATCAGCAAAACATCTGTACACTGTACCTAATGGCACTGTGATGGGAGTGAAAGGGTTAACTGGGGGGACACATTCAGGGTGTTAAATGTGCCTAATTATGTGATCTGGTGTCAGTGTAGTGCTTCAACCCACAGTATAATGTTCTCTCTTCGCTCTGGGGGACCGAAAAGGGCTCCACAAGAGAATATGACATAATTTCCTCTGCTTGTGTTTTACACAGGCTGTTTGCTGATACGTCAGAACTGATCAGCAGGTCCAGGCCAAAAATCATTGGCCTGGACCTGTTAAGTGATCATGCTTGAACAAATCAGGGCACCGCCCTGTACCAGTAAAACTGCTATATGGAGGTCGGCAATTGGTTAACCACTTCAGCCCCGGAGGATTTGGCTGCCAATGACCAGAGCACTTTTTACAATTTGACACTGCGCTGCTTTAACTGGTAATTGCGCAGTCATGCAATGCTATATCCAAACAAAATTTACGTCCTTTTTTTCCCACAAATAGAGCTTTCTTTTGATGGTATTTGATTGCCTCTGCAATTTTTATTTTTTGTGATATAAATGGAAAATTTTGAAAAAATTATATTTTCTGCTTTTTGTTATTAAAAAAATGTAATAAACTCAATTTTATTCAGACATTTAGGCCAAAATGTATTCAGCCACATGTCTTTGGTAAAAAAAAATGTTAATAAGCGTATATTTATTGGTTTGCACAAAAGTTATACGTCTACAAACCTAGGGTACATTTTCTGGAATTTACCCAACTCTTTAGTTTATGACTGCCTATCTCATTTTTTGAGGTGCTAAAATGGTAGGGCAGACAAACCCCCTCCTACTCCATTCCCCTTCTGTGTGCTCCTCCAGTCCTCCCCCTCCATTCCCAGATTTTTTTTGAAAAAAAACTCACTTTTTTTAATTTTAATGCACTAAAATACACTATATTGCCCAAATGTTTGATGATCTTATGCCGAGTACATGGATACCAAACACAACATTCTTTAAAATTGCGCACAAACATGCATCGGCGACAAACTACATACATTTTTAAAAGCCTTTACAGGTTATCATTTTAGATTTACAGAGGAGGTCTACTGCTAAAATTACTGCCCTCGTTCTGACCTTCGTGGTAAAACCTCATATGCATGGTGCAATTGCTGTTTACCTATGACACCAGACCGACGCTTGCGTTCGCCTTTGCGCGTGGGCACAGGGGTGCTTTATTTATTGTATATATTATTTATTTTGCTTTTTTATTATATTTTTAAACTGTTCCTTTCAGTAATTTTTTTAAATCATTTTTATTGTTATCTCAGGGAATGTAAATATCCTCTATGATAGCAATAGGTAGTGACAGGTACTCCTTGTTGAAAAAATTAGGGTCTATTAGACCCTAGATCTCTCCTCTGCCCTCAAAGCATCTGACCACAAGATCGGTGTGATAAAATGCTTTGCCTATTTTCCAATGGCGCTGTTTATATCCGGCGAAATCTAAGTCATGAAATGCTCGTAGCTTCCAATTTCTTAGGCCATAAAGATGATTGGAGCCATTCTGGTCTCTGATCAGCTCTATGGTCCACTGGCTGCATTCTCGGGTGGGACGGTGGGAAGGGGGGGGGACGTTCCCTCCCACTGCTTGTGAAAGCAGTCTATAGGCTAATTAGCCACTAGGATTGCTTTTACCTGAAAGCTGACCACTGGCTGAAAAGAATGATACCAAGATAATACCTAAACCTGCAGGCCTCATTCTGGTATAACCACTCAAAGTCCAGCAACATACCAGTACGTTGCTGGTCCTTGTTGGGCATACATTGTAATGTTCTTTTTTTCATGCAGCCTCAGGGCTGAACAAAAAAAAGAGATTGATCGGTGGGTATGCCCACCATTAGAGTACCGCCCTTCATCCACCCCCTTCTAATGATGGGCATACATGCACCATTTTTTTTTTAACTGTGGTGGTGAAATCACCTCCTACAGTGCTGGAGTTACTGATTTACGTATCGTGGGAGCAAACGCTGTTGCTGTCAAGATAAATAAATCAGTGCTGCAGCTGAATGGCGTACCTGCTAAGCAAATGATGGTTAACAATAAAAAAAAGTAACATTACAGTATAACAGTAAGACATACCATACCTGCAAAGCAAATACAATAAAACATAGTAATAATTAAAACATTTTTTTAATGCAATCTGTGCCTAAAAAATATATGCCGAAGCATGGGGGCATCCGCCCCTAATGTTAAGAGCAAATCGCTCCTCCACCCCTGCCCCCATGCTTCGGCATATATGCTCTTTTTTTAAACTGTGGTGGTAAAATCACCTCCGACAGTGCTGGAGTCACAGATTTACGTATCGTGGGAGCAAACGCTGTTGCTGTCAAGAGAAGTAAATCAGTGCTGCAGCTGAATGGCGTACCTGCTAAGCAAATGATGGTTAACAATAAAACAAAGTATCATTACAGTATAACAGTAAGACTTACCATACCTGCAAAGCAAATACAATAAAACATAGTAAAAATAAACATTTTTTAATGCAATCTGTGCCTAAAAAATATATGCCGAAGCATGAGGGCAATCCGCCCCAAATATTAGGGGCAAATCGCCCCTCCACCCCTGCCCCCATGCTTCGGCATATATGCTCTTTTTTCTTAACTGTGATAGTGAAATCACCTTCTACAGCACTGGAGTTGCTGATTTACGTATCGTTGGAGCAAGCGCTGTTGCTGTCAAGATAAATAAATCAGTGCTGCAGCTGAATGGCATACCTGAAAACAAAAAAATGGTTAACAATAACACTTTAATGAATGTAATTTACACAAAATATAATACCTCATTTTTTTGGTAAAATCGAAAAGATGTTACACCAAGTCAATAGATACCAAAAATGTGCCGCTTTAAACATCTTTACAGTTTACTGGTTTAGAGATGCACAGGAGGTCTGGTGCTAGAATTATTGTTCTCAATCTGACGTCTGCGACAATACCTCACATGTGTGGTGGGATCACTGTTTACATATGCGTGTGGGAGTAACGTATGTGTTCGCATTTGTGCGGAAGAATGGGGGGATGGGGACACTTTAAATGTCTTTTAGGATTATTTATTTTATACAAAACTTTTTTTTTTACACTGTCATTACATTTTTTTTTCAACTTTATTGCTATCACAAAGGTTGAACAACTTCCCGTGTGACACCATGGGCCGTGACAAGTTCTCTTTATGGAGAAATCTGGGGTCTATTAGACCCCAAATCTCTCATCTGGCCTCCAATGTAGCCGATCAGACACAGATCGGTCTGATTGTCTGCTATCCTGGCCGCTAACGGACAGGTAAACTAAGGCGGAACTGGCGGAAGTGACGACCTACTCGTCCTCTCCTGGGTCACAGAGAGGGAGGAACAATGTCCGTTCCTCGATCTCTATTCTCTTGCAGCTGTTGCTGCTGGTCACATCGCTCCCCAGCTATGTGATCGGACAGTAGAACCCGGGAAAGGCGGCAGGAGGGGTGATTAGCCACTCAAATCACTTCTACATTAGAAGGAATCGCCAGCAGAAAATTTCCATGCCGGGATGATGCAACCACTGCAAACCGAGGACGTCCTTGGCAAGTGGTTGAATCAAACTCTTCTTGTGTTAACCACTTGCCTACTGGGCACTTTTACCCCCTTCCTGCCCGGGCCAATTTTAAGCTTTCAGCGCTGTCGAACTTTGAATAACAATTGCACGCATATGTAGCACTGTACCCATATGACATTTTTATCATTTTTTTCACACAAAGCTTTCTTTTTTTATTTGTTGCTAAACAAATAAAAAAAAGACTGAAAAAACATTTTTAATAGTTTCTGTTACAAATATTTGTAAACATGTCATTTTTCTCCTCCACTGATGCGCGCTGATGGGGTGGCGCTGATGGGGTGGCACTGATGAGGTGGCACTAATGGGCACTGTTGCGGCTCCACGGATCAGGACACTGTCAGTGCAGATGTCTTCTTTCATACTAGCCAGTTACTAGCTTTCTCCTCTCCACACGCTGTGACTTGGTTGTAGATGGTTTGGATAGAGTGCCCTCTCCTATCACAAACCCTCCCAAATCCCTCCTCCTAGCATCCCCCAAATCCCCCTCCTAGTACACGATTGTAGATAGTTTGTAAAGAGTGCTAGGTCCCCTCTGGCACAAACCTTCTCAAATCCCTCCTCCTAGCACCCCCCCCCCCCCCAATAAAAATGTGCTAGGTCCCCCCTTCTAGCACAAACCCCCCCTCAAACCCTCTCTTAGCACAACCCCCCCCTAACATGCTCTCAAATCCCCCTCCTTAAACACCCCACCCACCTTTACCCATATTCCCCCTTCTAGCACATGGTTGAAGATGGTTTGGGAAGAGGGCTAGGTCCCCCCACCTAGCACAAACCTTCCCAAATTACCTCCCTAGCACAAACCCTCCTAAATCCCTCTTTCTAGCACCCCCCAAAATCCTCCTCCTAGCACAACCCCCCCTCACCTGCTCTCAAATCCCCCTCCTAGCACAACCCGCCCATCTCTACCCATATTCCCCCTTCTACCACATGGTTGTAGATGGTTTGGGAAGAGCGCTAGGTCCCCTCACCTAGCACAAACATTCCCAAATCACCCTTCCATATCCCTCCTATCATCCCCCAAAATCACCCTCCTAGCACCCCCCTCCTAGCATAACCCCCCTCACCTGCTCTCAAATCCCCTTCCTAGAACAACCCACCCACCTCTACCCATACCCCCCCCACCTCTACCCATACCCCCCCCACCCCTTCTAGCACATGGTTGTAGATGGTTTTGGAAGAGCGCTAGGTCCCCCCACCTAGCACAAACCTTCCCAAATCACCTCCCTAGCACAAACCCTCTTAAATCCCTCCTTCTATCACCCCCCAAAATCACCCTCCTAGCACAACCCCCCTCACCTGCTCTCAATTCCCCCTCCTAGAACAACCCCCTCCTAGCACAACCCGCCCATCTCTACCCATATTCCCCCTTCTACCACATGGTTGTAGATGGTTTGGGAAGAGCGCTAGGTCCCCCCACCTAGCACAAACCTTCCCAAATCACCCTTCCATATCCCTCCTTCTATAATCCCCCAAAATCACCCTCCTAGCACCCCCCTCCTAGAATAACCCCCCTTACCTGCTCTCAAATCCCCTTCCTAGAACAACCCACCCACCTCTACCCATACACCCCCCCCCCCCCCTTCTAGCACATGGTTGTAGATGGTTTGGGAAGAGCGCTAGGCCCCCCCTCCCAAATCCCATCTCCTAGCACAGCCCACCCTATCTCTCCTCCTAACACTACTCCCCCTAATCCCTCCTAGAACAACCCCCTATCTGCTCCAAAATCCCCATCCTAGCACAGCCCACTCACCTCTACCCAAATCCCAACAACCTGGTGTGTTTGGCTTCATTTCAGCTTCTGCATGGATTTCCATTTTTCACTGACAAAGGAAAAGCCATCAAATAGCTTCTGTTCCTCAGCTGAAAGAGGTTTCATAGGTCTTCCACTATAATCCATGTTGTTCATCAGGTCTTCCGGATTTATCTTCTCTCTTGTCAAGTTTCTAAAGCCCTAAAAAAAGAGAAAGAAAGCCATTAAATCTACCACTTATTAGAAGAAAATGCCTCTATGACCTCTGTGAGATGTCAGATACCAGTCACCACTGTGCATAAGGATTTTCACTATTAGAATTGTGTGCAAACTCACTTCTGAAAAGTTTATATTTGTCCCCTAATCTCACTTTACTCACTTCTCCTGAGTCTTCAGATTGAGAGTCAGACTGAGAGCTCACCTGAGGTCTGCCAGTTGCTATTCTCTCATATTCACAGCTTCACACATATGGATTGATTTAGTAAAGGCAAATATATTGTGCACTGCATGTGCAGGTGCTCCAGAGCTTAGTAAATGAGGTAAAGCTTCACGTTGCAAAGAATGCTCAGTCACAAGCAAGGAAAATTAAAAAAAACACATTTTTGCCAAAAAAAACCCAGCATTTTTGCTTGCACATGATTGGATGATCGAAATCAGCAGAGCTTTCCCTCATTTCGGAGCTTCCCCTCAGATCTAGAGCAACTGCACTTGCAATACACAATATAATTGCCTTTAGTATATCAACCCCAGTGTCTCCCAGTTCCTGAGTGCATAACAGCATCAAATAAAAGAACCCTGTGGCTGTGAAATGTAAGTTCTTCCCAGACTGATGAGTCAGATTCAAGGTAAAGCTAAGATGGCAGATGAAAATGCTGCACAATTAGAATTGAATTGAAGTCAGAATATTCAGATCTTTCATAAATCTGATAAATCTGATGACACAAGGAAGTCGGATCACCTGACCAGACTGGAGCAGCCTGGAAGAAGGCCAATATATACATCTTTTTTACATAGGTTAGTCAACATAGATGTTGGGGGAGGGGACATTTTTAAGATTAGTTAGGGTGTAGCTTGGAATTCCTCTTGAAGCACAATGATACTGTCTCACAAACGTCAATGTTTCCTCTATAAACACCCCCACTAAAAGTGTCATGATTGGTCACAGCTGTGTACAGTGGTAGGTTGGTGGACCGCACATAAACACACTGCTCAGATTTTTTACTTACCTTCCGCCGTACGAAAATAGGAGGGCGTGCCTCCCCCGCTTCCACTTCCTTCCAGTTTATGCCGTTGAAAAATGGATGATCTTGTATGTCGGCAATGAAATCATTGCGCCTGCATGGATCTTTACACAGGAGCTGTGGGGGAAAAAATAGAAAAACATGAGATGACAGCTATGGCATAACATTGCTAAGAAGTCTATTTATATAGTCCTGTGGCCTTCACTCTCCGCACATCGCAGGAAATACTCCACACGGCGCTGACAATGTACATCCTATGAATAAAATGCTGAGCGCAATGTGGAGTCTGCGGTGTGTTCTCTGCATAATGCTGCAAAGAATGGGTGTTCATAGGATGAGAGTGCTGTCACATGACACTTTTCTTTTTTTTTTTACAATCATTAGAATGAATGAGGCTTCACTTTTTTCAGAGTCTCAAAGCAAGTGAAGTTCAAACTGCATTTATCAAGCACACTGGCTCCTTGGCTGAGCCTATATGTCTACATTCCCTGTCCCACTTGGACGGTCATTACGTACCTTTTCCAGAAAGTCCATGAGGTCGGGGTCAGCTCCGGGTATGTTGCGTGGCGCAGCATGCTTGATAAGTCGTACATCACCAACACGGCCTTCAAAGGGATATTGTTTAAAGGCAAGGTCAAATAGTAAGATCCCCAATGCAAAGTAATCCACGGCTCCATCATATGGAAGTCTGAAAATCATCTGTGGGAAAATCAGAGAGAGAGAGGGATTAGAATGACAAATCAGAATGGAAAGCAGCAGCATCATTTAGAACAAGACTCCACCCAGAAGTTTTCAATTAAAGTGATTGTAAAGGTTCATTTTTTTTGTTGAAATAACAAGTATGTTATACTTACCTGCTCTGTGCAAGGTTTTTGCACAGAACGGCCCCGATCCTCCTCTTCTGGGGTGCCCGGTGGCGCTCCTGGCCCCTCCTCCTCATTGGGTGCCCTCACGCAGAGCCACTTTCCATGGGGGCACCATGCAGGCGCACTCACGAGTCCCACTGCTGCGTCCATTGACACAGACAGCAGGACTCAGCCCCGCCCCCCGCTCTTGTGTCACTTGATTTGATTGACAGCAGCGGGAGCCAATGGCCCTGCTGCTAACATTCTATCCAGTGAGGACAGAGACAGAGGCTGGAGCTGGTGGGCTCGTGCTCGTTGCTTGAACAATCGGGTTCAGGTAAGAAAAAGGGGGGGGGGGGGCTTTAGGGGGCAGCTGCAGCACAGAAGGTTTTTCACCTTAATGCATAAAGGTGAAAAACCTTGAGACTTTACAACCCCTAGCAACTAGCTATTACTCATTGTCCAGTTTCACTGTCTGTACACACAGAGCTATAAGTATAATTTTCTGACCCTTGCCAAATTGGCAAGAGTGATTTTTATCCTGACAGATTTATATTAAGAATAATCATATCAGGGATACATAATTTATGAATTTCAAAAAATCCTGAGCAAAGAGATGGGACCCCCAGGGCTGGATGGTAACTGGACAGGACCCCCAGGGTTAAATGGTAACTGGACAGGACCCCCAGGGCTGGATGGTAACTGGACAGGACCCCCAGGGCTGAATGGTAACTGGACAGGACCCCCAGGGCTGAATGGTAACTGGACAGGACCCCCAGGGCTGAATGGTAACTGGACAGGACCCCCAGGGTTAGATGCTAACTGGACAGGACCCCCAGGGCTGGATGACTCCTGAGCTAAAACTTCCAATCCCAGAACACAATCAATTGTGAGATCTCTACAGTCCAGTAGCATCTGTTATTTAATTTCCTTATATGTCACCCAGTTATTGGCACATTAAAGAGAACCTATCCTTGTGGATTAAACTTGTCACAACTGAAACTTTCAGTGCTGAAAGCTGTAATTGTTCAACCACCAAAAGTGGTGCTGGTTCCAGGACAGGCCATACCTCCAGGGCAGGCCACACATAGGGACATGCCAGTCGTGGAACCAACACTGTGGCTTTCTTTAGTGTCAGCTGAGACTGGTAAAGGTCAAGCTGACAGGTTCTCTTTTTATTCTGGTCAATAATTATACTGTGTATATAGGTTCTCTATCATCTAAGCCTAATCTGGTTGATAGTTGCACTTCATACACAGGTTCTCTTTAATTCAGGCATAATTTGGTCTATAATTTGTCTGTGTATACAGGTTCTCTTTAATTCTGGACAGGCCCAATCTGGTCCTTTATTGCCAGATTTATACAGGTTTCCTCAGGACTAAAATGATAGATAATTGCTGTGTGCATGAGCAAATTAGAAAAACAGATAAATGTTCTTTTACTTACCTCTGGGGCCGCATTAAACAAACGTCCAAGGATTTCTGTCACCATGTTGTATCCATACACGTTGGTTGCTGCCAAGCCGTAGTCCGCAATTTGTACATGACCGGTACTATCTACAAGAATGTTATCAACCTTCATGTCCCTGTGGAGAAGAAAAAAAAAGTCAATTCTGCAGTTCAGACAATTATCCCCCTTATACCCCAATATTACTGATCCACAGAGGGATCAACAATCACAAAGCTCCCTTTTCTAGCACAGTCCATGCACAGCTTGATACGATTCAGGACACAGTCGTATCTTTCATGAAATGATTGCACTAAATGAGCTGTGCTGTCATTAACCACTTACCTTCCACTATACAGACAACTACAGGGCTGTTTATGAACAACGCCTTTGGTCAGCTGTTGTGCCCTCTAACCAATGTGTACCGAGCCATGCTTGGACAGCTCAGTACACAGACACAGTGTGCAGAGCTGATCTGAACAGCTCAGTACCTTGTGATCGCTGTGATGACCACATTGCTTGTCTTTTCCCTTCCTCTTACGACAGAGAAAGGAGAGGCATTGTAGTAACTCATGAATAGGGAATGAATGGATCAACAGATTTTGGGGGGGGGGGGTGTTGGGGTGAATTGTAAAATGATCGAAGAATGATATATTACCTGTGAACGATGCCTCTGGAATGCAGGTATTGCAGACCACACACGATCTCCGCTGTCAGGAGTCTGAGCGTGGGGAGGTCCACTGTGGCCGTGGGGTCAACTTTTTCCATGGCCTGCATAATGTCGACCATATCTCCTCCTCTCATATAGTCCATAACATAGAATATGTAATCCTGGGGAAAGAATACAGACAGGTCAGTGAATTTCAGATAAAAGGTCCAAATGAAAGTAACATGTTACAATTTTCTACCAAAACACACTACATGATATCTGTCTATCTGTCTGTCTATGCCATGTATGCCATGTACAGCTGTAAGTGACACCATCGTATAATTTGCTATAGCATCTCACTTTCAGGCGGTTGCTGCAGGGGCGGACTGACCATTGAGCCACTCGGGCACTGCCCGAGGGCCCTGGGCCACTAGGGGGCCCCATCAGGGTTGCCAGCCTCAGTAAAACCAGGGACAGTATGTATAAATATGTGTTTTTTTACATCTGTCTGTGTATACTGTGTGTACATGTATGTGTATACTATGCAATTGTATACTGTGTGTGTGTATACTGTTTGGCCCCATAATCTCTGATTGACTGAGGGCCCCATAATCTCCTATTGCCCGGGGTCCCATGAGTTATCAGTCTGCCCCTGGGTTGCTGTAAATACTGTAGTGTTCCATGGAGAAAGGACACATATACTAAACTTGTAAGCACTGTATATTATTTGGTAACATGTTTCTGGTGTCTTCTCCTACATCTGATTAATCTCATCCTAGATTCAAGCAATGTTTGTGCTCCTGTATATTACATTTTATATATACTGTTCGTTTGATAATTCAGTCTTTTTAACTTTTCCAAAATTTGACTTACCTCCGTCTGGAATGTGGCATAAGCACAGGTGCAAAAACGACTGCCCCCAGCTATCTCCATGACTATGCGCTCATTTAGCACCCTGTCTGGGTTATCATCAATTGGATTCCTCTTGTGGACCATTTTCACGGCCACCAGTATTCCGCTGTCACGGTGTGTCGCCAGCAGCACCTATAGGAGAGAGAGATAGTTAATACATCATCTTTTCAATGCAATCTAGCTGTAACGTCATTATTATACAATCCTCATGTTCTGTGTCTAATTATCTTTCTTTTCTTCTGCCCTGTTGGTTTTGCCATTTCCCGAAATAAAAACGACTGCCATATGTGTTCTGTACACACGGAGAGACTCCATCAGCCTTATTCACCACAGGAGGCTGATTCATAAGTGTCATAACCCGGAGCAACCAATCAGAATTCACTCTGCAGAAGTGGGACAAGGTGGATTCTGACTGGTTGCTGCACTGCCAAGCACAGTGTGACACTCCCCATTAAATTGTTCCCTTGCAGTAGAGTCACCCTCTGCACTACAAGGGTTAGTTGCTCATTGTAGCTTGGGGATAATGAATAAGGTGATATACTGTATTTACTGTGTTCCTTATTCCTATTACAAGGAAGGTAAACATCTCTTGTAATATAAAAAAGCATGACAGGTCCTCTTAAATATGAGATCTGGGGTCAAAAAGACCTCAGATCTCATATTTACACTTAGGGCCCTTTCACACTTGGGCGGTTTGCAGGCGCTATTATTACCGACCCGAAAGTGCCGCTGCTTTCATTCCAGTGTGAAAGCCCCGAGGGCTTTCACACTGGAGCGATGCGCTGGCAGGACGGTAAAAAAAGTCCTGTTAGCAGCATCTTCGGAGCGGTGAAGGAGCGGAGTGTATACCGCTCCTTCACCGCTCCTGCCCATTGAAATCAATGGGACGGCGCGGCTATACCGCCAGCAAAGCGCCTCTGCAGAGGCGCTTTGCGGTGGTTTTTAACCATTTCTCGGCCGCTAGCTGGGGGTAAAACCGCCCCGCTAGCGGACGCATACCGACAGTAAAGCGCCGCTTACAATAGCGGCGCTTTACCGCCGATGCCGACGCCCGCCCCAGTGTGAAAGGGCCCTAAAATGCAAAAAAAAAAAAAAAAAAGGCATTTAAAAAAATGACATTGAAAAAATGTGGCTTTAAGACGTATGGGCGGAAGTGACTTCTTGACGTTGCTTCCGCCCTGCAGTGTCATGGAGACGGGTGGGTGCCATCTTCCCCTCACTCATCTCCATGCACAGCTAGGGAAAAGACGCGATCACCTCCGCCGCTGCCGACGGCTCTGGTAAGCAGCAGAGGGCACCGGATCATGGCGGGAGGGGGGCCCTCTCCCGCCATCGATAAAAGTGATCTCGCGGCAAATCCGCTGCAGAGACCACTTTTATCTTGTAGCCGACCGCCAGCCGAAAACGGGGATACCGGGGTTATGGCAGCTAGCTGCTGCCATAACAACGATATCAGCCGCCAAAGTTAGGACGTATATGTAGATGCGGCGGTCGGCAAGTGGTTAAACCTTGCAGTGGTGGGGAGTAAGGGTGTACAGATAGTCTCTCAGTACTTCAGCCCCCCCCCGCTGACTTGGCAGAGTGTACATGTCTATGCTGCACATGGTGTACAGTCTTCTGTGAGGAGGGTCATATTGTGTCTTCGTCCCCCTCAGTGTTTATGGTTTCCTTAGTAGTTATCTTTGATCACTTACCTTCCCAAAGCCTCCTTCTCCAAGTATCTTATGGAAGATGAAGTTCTTCAGACCCAGGGAGGCCGTTCCACATTCTTTCCTTCTTGTGCTGTGAGTCAATGTCGTCCCGCTAACTTCTAGAGAAAGGAAGAAATTACATTTATTACCCCGTCACCAATCATGTTATTGAACTTATGTCTATTGGCAATTGAAGGCTCAAACAGAAAGAACTGCTAAAACAGTACAACAAACAAAAAAAATCTCACAGCTATAACTGATCATTCTGTTTTGCATTTAATCAGTTAAACGAATGTCAAATCAACAACTAATTCCTCTGGCACAGGGGAAATCAGATTCTATTCAGACAGCGCCCCTCCCTGGTATACTTTGGATCTGACTTCCATCGCACCACTCTTCATGACAGGATTAGAAATACCGTATTTATCGGCATATAAGACGCACTTTTTTAAAATCACGGGAAAATCGTGGGTGCGTGTTATACGCTGATCCCCGCTGTCTGTGAGCCGAAAAAGACCAAGCATCGCCGGAAAAAAACCGAGCCGAGTGCTCGGCTCCGCTCGCAGTCACGCCGCCCCGCCTCCCTGCTGTCTCTGAGAGGATGAGGAGCGAGCGCTGCTGAAAGAGACCGAGCCGAGTGTACTGTGTACTCAGCTCGGCTCGCAGTCTCTCCATTGGACCTGTGTTATGTCCATCATAGGAGCTGGGCGGGACTGCGAGACGAGAGGAGCCGAGTACACAGGCTCTGTCTATCTCGGCGGCGGCAAATTTAAACAGTTACATGCTGCAAACGGCACTGGGCAAGGCTGCAAACAGCACTGGGCAAGGCTGCAAATGGACACTGATCATTCTGCAATGATAGGCAAGGCTGCAGATGGACACTGATAAGGCTGCATTGATGGGCATTTAAATGTATGTTTTTTTCCTTAAAATGCCCTCCTAAACTTGGGGTGCGTGTTATACGCCGGTGCGTGTTATACTCCGATAAATAACTCTCTATTTCTGACCTGATAGGAAGCCAGGATTATGATATCAGGCCTGGAGCATGAGCCATTAAGAACAGGTCAGCAATTGGAGCCGCTGTATTGTTTTTACAGGTTCCCTTTACCCCCTTCCTGCTTTCAACTGTCATCTTTGCTGGACAGCTTGGTCTGTTAAAAGAAGCTGAACCACAGACTGGCCAGATCACCAGGTGATAAACTATGTTACAGGTGGGACTCAGGAAAGCCTGCGGTCTACTGTCAGCCTGTATCATGTATGTCATTTTTCATTCTGGCCAGAGTTACACTTTAGCATTTCTAAATCTTCCCGATAACAAAGCAAATCTCCACTGTTTGAATTCAGTTTTATCTAATGTTGAAGTTGATGGAGAAATGCCCCCCCCCCCCCACCCATGTACTATATTTAAATCTGTCATTATAACACTTACCTGCTTTGTCTGTTCTTCCTTTCTTCGTCATAGGACTCTCACATTCAGGCTCTTCAGTAGATTTCCTCTTCTCACCTCTCTGTTCTGTAGATTGCTGTACTGTCTCTCTATCAGTGTAAGATCTGCTTGGCGTCTCACCATCCTCCTCTGAAGAGCTCTGTACTTTCCTCTTCACCACAGGACTCTCACATTCAGTCTCTGCAGAAAATTTCCTCTTCCTGGAGATTTTCTCTTCTGCAGAGCTGTGTACTGTCTCTCTGGCAGTGTAAAATCTGCTCTGCTTCCTTGTAGTCTCAGGATCCTCCTCTGAAGAGCTCTGTACTTTCCGCTTCACCACAGGACTCTCACATTCAGTCTCTGCAGGAAATTTCCTCTTCCTGGAGCTTTTCTCTTCTGCAGAGCTGTGTACTGTCTCTCTGGCAGTGTAAAATCTGCTCTGCTTCCTTGTAGTCTCAGGATCCTCCTCTGAAGAGCTCTGTACTTTCCTCTTCTTGGTCACAGGACTCTCACATTCAGGCTCTTCAGTATATTTCCTCTTCTTTCCTCTCTGCTGTGCAGCGCTCTGTCCTGTCTCTGCAGCGCTGTCATATTTGCTCTGCTTCCTTGGGGTTGCACCATTCCCCTCCACAGAGTCCTGTCCTTCTCTAGTGCTATCAGATACTTCCTCTCTGCTCCTCTTTCGGGTGCTCATATCTGAAATATTAGATGTTGAACAGCAGGTGTCCTCAACTCTGCTGACTTCTTCTTCCTCCTCCTTAGATTCCCTAAGTTGCCTCTGGGAGTTTGGAGCAAAAGGCTCCTTCCGCTTACGGATCTGTCTCACCATTTTTTAAATTTCTTTTTAAATTGGAAATAAACAAACCGCTTTTTTCCTCCTTCTAATAATATATATTATATAATGTTCTATATAACAGAATTAATAATTCACCAACTCTAAAATAGAGAAACTGAAAACACGTCTGTACTCTGCAAGCTTCTAGTTAGAAGTGTGAGTGGCATCAGTGAGCAGCTATTTACCAGGTAGGGCTCACTATGACATCATCACTGCAGAGCCGTTGCTATGGAAACCAACTCTGCTCCTGGGTGGCAGTTATTATGCAAGTTAGCAAAATCTCTGCAATATTACTGGATAGCAGATGTGACAGTTATGCAAATTAGTTCAAATTCCCTTCCAGGTGCAATTCACCTCCTCTGACATATTCTGTTGTGTTGTACAATCACAAATCATTCTGCATTAATATAACTGACATATTCTACTCTATTTTTTTTTTTTTTTTTTTGCAACATTGGCTGGATCCAGCACACAATATCTACAAATTTTACATATATGTGCCATTGTGCATCTGTTAATTAGTGGGACTGCTTCAGCAGTCCCACTATTGTTATTCGTTTTTATTTATTTTTAATTAGTGGGACTGCTTTAGCAGTCCCACTATTATTCAATTTTATTTATTAGTGGGAATGCTTTAGCAGTCCCACTATTGTTATTCGATTTATTTATTTTTATTTCTTTATTTCTTTATTATTCCGTACTTTTTTGGCTCTACGTAACTTCTGCATACTTTTAGCTATTAAAACCATTCAACTATTAAAATGTTCGTCTCTTTCAGCTGATGATGGGACTTTTTCAACTTTTTTTCTACTATTTATACTTTTTAAAATATTACGCTTTTTAACACTTTTTTTTAACATTGAAGTCAATTAAACCATGCTTCAGATCCTTAAAATCTTCTTCCGCTCCCAAAAGTTTCAGCTCCTTCATACTTTCACCTACAGACGCCAAACTTTAAAATGTTCACAAAATATTCAGCTATATCTTTTCAGTTTGATATCTTTTACAGTTTTTGTGAAAAAGCTGTTTGTTTAGTGGTCATTTCAGGAAATTTTAGCTGTTAGAGTGTACTGTGTTGCTTTTGTTGCCATGGTTACCAAAGCTTCTGTTATACACAGGGGGGAGGTGGCTGGAGAATCTCAGCTCTGATTACAGAGCCCGGGGGAGGGGACAGACACATCATGTACTGATTTATAATAGAGGAATATGATGGGGCAGTTTTGATGGGGCAATTATGATGGGGCAGTTTTGATGGTGGCAATATGATGGGGCAGTTTTGATAGGGCAATTCTGATGGGGCAATTCTGATGGGGCAGTTTTGATGGTGGCAATATGATGGGGCAGTTTTGATGGGGACAATTTTAATGGAGCAGTTTTAAAGGTGGCAATATGATGGGTCAGTTTTAATGGGGGCAGTTTTGATGGTGGCAATATGATGGGGCAGTTTTGATGGGGACAATTTTTATGGGGCAGTTTTGATGGCAATATGATGGGGGCAGTTTTGCTGGGGATCTGAGACTTCTCCCAATTGATCTTCAGACCGGAAAACTTCCCAAACCCCTCGATCGTTTGGAGGGCGTTGTGAAGGGAGGGGCCTTAGTCAGCCAAATAAAGCAAAGTATCATCAGCATAGAGACTAATTTTTTCCGTTAATTGTCCGACTATCAGCCCTCTGATCTCAGGATTTGCACGGATGGACACAGCAAGGGGTTCCGCGGCCAATGTATAGGAGTGGGGATAATGGGCAGCCCTGTCTCTTGCCCCTGTTGAGGTCAAACATCTGGGACGGCCAGCCATTCGCCACCACCCTAGCTTTTGGGTGTTGGTATAGTAATTGAACCTATCTGATGAACTTGGGCCCAAAGCCGTATCCCTCCAGGCACCTCCACAGATATCTCCACTCTACCGAATCGAACGCTTTGGCTGTGTCTAATGTCACCA